>NC_041380.1:180705924-180734762 GCF_002162155.2 Triticum dicoccoides
GTGTAGACCACGACCTACCTAAACACTCAAGTCTCTAGTCCAGGTTTATCGCCTATTCGGGTTCCATCCATGAGGAGATCCGGCCGGAGTTTCGCTCACAGCCCCAAACGATGTGAACAGGGTTCCGTGACACCAAACGGGTGCCCGGTTTACCCGGCCACGTGCCTACCGCATCACAGCCCACCCCTACGGTCAGCGCTGTCCACGGCCTCCAGCATACTACAAACACCAGAAACTACTTGCAACTCCTGGACAGAGGACTAGGGTGAATAAGAAGTCGAGCGGGGTCATATTTCAGGGCCCAATGTATGGTAGTAGCTGAATCATGGATCACAAACACAGAACTCAGTTCCTGAGGACGGCTGCAATGAGACAACCCACCATGTACTCCTACATGGCCTCTCACAGCTACCTTTACCAAATCGTGTTCACACACTTAGCTCACACACAGTAGGACATGTTCACACACCTCTGATTCATCCCCGATGAATCAGACCTGACTCAACTCTAAGCAATAGCAGGCATGACAAACAAACATGGATGAGTAGGCACATCAGGGCTCAAACAACTCCTACTCATGCTAGTGGGTTTCATCTATTTACTGTGGCAATGACAGGTCATGCAGAGGATAAAGGGGTTCAACTACCGCAGCATGTAACAGTTGAATCGGTGTTGTCCTAATGCAGTAAAAGAGAGCAGGAGCGAGAGAGTAGGATTGTATCGGAATGAACAAGGGGGTTTTGCTTGCCTGGCACTTCTGAAGATAACATTGAGTCTTCATCAGTGTCAACGATCACATCACCGGTATCACGTCTATCGAGAGGGGACAAATACCGGCAACACAGAAGGGAACACAATCAATGCAATGCACAATATGATGCATGATCATGACATGGCAAAATGAATGTGTTTTGAGCTAATGCAACTAAAACCAGATTAAATGAAGTTGGTTTGAATCCCAGATTCAAATTCAAACTCCATATGTGGTTATTTAAATGTCATTCACTTCATTTGCCCTAAACAGTAGTGATAAGTTGTTCTAACATGCATGAAAATAGTACATATGGATTCCTTGAATTTTTCTGATAATTTTTCATATATAAATTATTTAATTTGGAGTTACGGTTAATTTTCTATGATTTATTGAAGTTTTAGCTATTTTCTGAAATTAATAAATCATTTTTGATTTATTTTAATTCCAGAAAGGAATTATTGCGTCAGCACTAGGTCATGCTGACCTCAGCATAGTCAACAGGGGCTGGTCCGGGTCAAACCTGACCAGTGGGGCCCACTGGTCAGTGACACAGGTTAACAGGGGGGGTTTATTTTAGTTTAATTAAGGATTAGGGCACTAGGGCCCACATGTCAGTGGCTCTGGGGTTAGATTAGGTGGTGATTAGCTTAAGCTAATCACCTGATGGCGGGGGCCCACCTGTCAGTGTCAGCAGAGGGGGGTAGTTAAAATAAAATAACTAAACTAATTAACAGGGGGGGCTGGCCCCACCTGTCATCGACCCAGAGAGGGGGGGGGGTGTGTCCCGCCGTGGTCAACGTGGTCAGACCCACCGGTGGCTTGACGCCGGCGAGGCCAGACGCGGTGGTGTGCGTCGGAAACCCACTACAGGGGCTCTTTTGGCGCGCAGGGAGCAGCTACGGGGAGAGGGTGGAGTGGCGCATCCAACGGTGGCGGTGGCGGAGGCTGGGGTGGCCGGAGCTGCCGGCGGCGACCTCTTTTGCGGCTGCCGGAGCTCGGGTGTTCGCGGGACCGGCGCTGCGGTGTGCAAACAAGACGGTGGTCGCGCTAGTTTTACTCTACGGAACGCAACGAGTGCAACGAACACAGGCGTGGGATCAAAAGGTCACCGGAGCTTCACCGGCGACGAGCCCGTGCGGCGGAGCGTCTCGGCTCCGGTAGAGGGGGCGGCTAGAGCTCGAAATCGAGCTTGGGGTTAGGGGGAAACGGAGCAGGGACTCACGGGGATCGTGCAGGGAGGGTCAGCGAGCTCGGGGGCGCGCCGGAGTGGCCGAATTCGACGGAGAAGATCCTCGGCGGCCGGCGAGGGGGAAAACATCGGGGGCGGCGTTCCGGGGCTCTTCTGGTCGCGTGAGACGACGAGGAGGACGAGGGAGGACTTGCGGAGCTCTGGGAGGCATCGGGGAGGCGAGAGGGGGATGGTGGCCGCGGCGAACGGCGTCGGTGGCGACGGCTGTGTTCGGGTTCGGGCGAGAGAGAAAGAGCAGAGGGGCGGGGCCTCGAGGAAGAGTGAGAGGGGTCCGAGGGGCTGCGTGGCGTCGCGGGAGGGAACCAGGGGAGGAGGAGGCAGCCAGGCAGGGAGGAGGTGGCCGGGGCGCGTGGCCGCGCGCGCCGGGCGCGTGCCCGCGTCCTTCTGGCGAGGGAAGAAGACGACAGGGGGGTAGCGGTGGCGGGCTGGGCCAGCGGGAGGAGCTGGGCCGGGCAGGTAAGCAGGTAAGTGGCCCAGGTGGCCGTCTCCCTTTTTATTTTTGCTCTGTTTTATTTTTTTAATCATTGTTTTCTATTTGTTTCAATCTGTTTTGATTTAGTTCAAACACTAAATCATTTTTGTTTCTTCCAATAATTTTTGCAGGGACTGAAAGTAATATTCTAGAGCCCCTCACAAAATATCAGAATTATTGAAGCATTAAAAATATATATAACATATATTTGCTCCAACTCAAATACAATATATATTAGTTCAAAGATCCAAAATGACATGGAAAAATGTGCATCATCTCTGGTTACTGTTTCCAGCATTTTTCCAAAGATGATGAACATTTTTGGAAGCCACTTGGATTGACTGAAAATATTTTAGGTGAACCTGGTGAATTCTTAAAATGCTAGGGTTTGGACAATCCCCATTTCAACTTTCTGTAAAAGTAAACATGATGCATCACCAAAGGCTAGTACTAGTGCAATGCCAGAAGCTAGGGATGTGACAACTCACCCCCACTAAACAAGAATCTCGTCTCGAGATTCAAGCGTAGGGTAAGGTGAAAGGTAAACGCAACTAGTATAATCTTCACGATCCAGGTTGCACTTCATAGAAACGTTGATTCGATCACCATCTTTGTCTTGTCGTCTTGCTCTGAGAAATCCTGTCAACATGACATGGAGGGAAGAAGGAGACTCTAGAAGGGTCGATCTTCTCGAAGATCGAACAACTCAGGATTAACTCCCGGAATGTGACATAGCAACATCTCTCAAGCTGAGAGACGAAGCATACCTCTAGAGGGACAGAGTGGAGCAGGTGACGAGGTTCACTAGGTAGACAGCAATTCCAGACTTAAGAATGTGGTGATCGGTTGTCAACATAGCGAGGAGTTGAATTGCCATGACACCACGACGAAACATCCTGGAGAAGGGTGATTCGTAGATTATTATCTTAAGTGGCAAAAAGAATTACCTTTGATATAGAGATCACTGAGACTCTCTACATCAGCCGAAGGCAAATCACAGCAATCGATTGGCGGGGTCGGTAGAATGGCATACTCGGACTTGGATGATGTGGATTACCTTGTTGAAGACAACGTAATGGATGAATTTGCTTATCACCGGAGATGGAAGAGACCCGTGGTAGACTGGCACATTGGCGGTGCAAGCTGGGAACAAAATGCAAATGCTGGGAATGATTCTGGTAACTGGGGAAGAACCCAACAATAGAGAGTGAATTCACTGTTGGAGTGGTTATAGCATAACCGAGGAAATCTGGGGCAATCCCAGCTAGTGCCGATGATAAGACGTAGCGCTTGTGTGTGCTCTCAAGAACTTGAGCATTTCCACAATCATCAAGGTTTTATCAACAACCATGTCAAGGGTCCGGCAACACAACTTGCTACCATGATGAATGATGATGGAGGATGTAGATGCAAAGAAAGATAACACCTTCTCAGATTTCATCTTAGCGAGGCCAAGGAAACAAAATCTGGATGATCGACCGAGAGACATTTAGCACTCCGCTTCTAATGTTCTCCTTGATGTGCTAGTGTAACCCATTCATAGATATGGTTTGATATCTAGAACATCAAGTAAAAAGGTCGGACTTCGGAACACAGAAATCCATAGGGGCAACTAGGGAGTAATCCTACGAAATCCCTATGGGGAGGTGGCCAACTTCCTCAAACAAGATATTATAATAACAGGTCTTCCGGCTGGGTGTGTTGGCCACGACATCCACTTTACCGGTTATCGAGGGACCAATATTATAGTTCTTGGAGAATGTTCCAACCATCATATCTGCCTGAGATTCAGATCTGGTTGGTGTCAGGATACCCCAGACTCATCAAGTCTGGAAAGAAAAATGAAAGTTTGCAACACAAATCGACGAGATAATGTTGCGGGATTCTCGGGAGATGAACTACGATAGCAAGCTCCAAAACATGAGCTGGTTTTGCTACTAACATGTGAACACGTTGTCCCAGACAAGCATGACCACATAGTAGTCTTATAATAAAACACTACCGAGTTCAGGAGGGGGGAACCATCAACGAGGTATCGAAGTCTTGTGCATTACCATGGATTAACACTTAACTCCTTTTCTCGAACAAATCAGTCAGTGGCTTGGGGTGCTACGGAACACATATGGAATGGAGGTTGCAAGTCTCCGAACCACAGAATACTTTCGCACATATGCATGACTGATTTGGGATGATTCCAAAGAAACAACATTGACTTTCTCGAATCCACGGCGGCAACTAGCATCAGATGCACATGAATTAAAGGAAGTCACTACCTTCATCTAAACATATGCTTCATGAGCTAGCATGAACAAATGCTTTCAAAAGTTTCCAACACTAACTTATTGTCCAACAAAATCATGGAGGAGATAAAGGTGTTGTCAATGGGCTCAACAACAATTCATCCGGGTTTCCTTTTAAAAGGAATTCCATAGTTAAGTGAACACGGTGATAGCATTGGTCAGACCAAAGATGTAATGGTGTATGCTCGAGGGATCAACCACGAATAAGACAACATTACGAGCATCGTTGGTACTGATTTGATTTGACGATAGCCCACACTCAAATCAAAGGATTGATAAGACAATAGGTCCAGCAACTGATCACAGGGACCAATCGATGAAGATATCATCTTTCTTCAACACACACTACACAAGAATATCCCTTTGGAACGAACTAAGTCAGCAAGTTTTTTTTATCTTCCAACTCTCCAAGTTGTTGTCCAGCTTAACCAACTAGCTCAGGGATATCTAACACCGATTCTTGGAGAAAGGGTGGTTCACAAGAAACCAACTTGATCACGAACTCAACATAGCGGTCAGGTGACAACCCGGTAACACCTCCAAGAAGATATTTGGAAAGTCACGAACCACCGGTATGTTACTAAGCTCGAGAACAATCTTGCTTTTGAGGGCAAGACGATATGATCAAATGAGTGAGGACTTGGCAAGATCCTAACTCATCAATCGAAGGGTGCACCGAAATAAGGACTAGGTAGCACGATCAGTCTTAGAAGGATGATTCGAAAACCAACATACTAAGAATGAAATTATTATCCTTTAACTACCAAGCAACAGAGTTGCTAGCAGTATTGATTTCACACATCACAATTCATTTGTCGGTATTCCGGTTGCATCAACACGAGGGCCGAGGAATGAACAATGATGGCAAGAAGTATCACTGTACCAAGAGTTCATGGGATGGTGTGCAATTCCTAAAACAATCTCGATATAAAATATGTAATACTCCAAGGTAGAGCAGAACAAAAGCTGGATTAGCAATTCGATCTGCGGAGCACAACTTCTTTGACCCAATCCTGGATAGGGAAAAGGTACTGGAGTTTGTTTCTCCTAGTCATTCCGCGATAGAATGGCTTGACGGACCACAAGAGTAATGGGCATCGTTAAACGAACGCACACATACTCTTGACTATCAATTGATAGACGAGGGTCAGAATGCAACTAAAGAGAACAACTCAAAGGAACATATAACTTTCTGAGTTGTGGATGCATAGATTAGTATGTCGAACCAAGTTCAACATATTTCTTCCGGATAACCCATGCAGAAAGGTAGAACTGGCAGAGTCACAATGTAGAATCGAGAACCCATCGAGAGCACTCTGATTGTGATCTTTCGATCAGCGAGGAACATCTGCCATAAGAGGTTCATAGTATTTGGAGGAAAGGAATACCACGAACATCGAGGACTAATGCAAAGGTTACTAATAACCTAAAGGAACGAGCAAAACTATCAACATGAAGCAAGTAGGGTGAATCTCGGGTTCAAAACCCAGGGATAGAATACCTACTACTAAATGGCATCACGGGATGCTTTCGATAATGACGGCCAGAGTCATCACACTGGAACATAATCATGGCTAGACCACTAGATGATCCCCTAAGCACTTAGGGTCATAATAATAATTCCAACATATATGTCGAGGCAATAATTACTTCAACACACCGATTAGTGTGGTTAATCTGGCCCATGGGAACATCGGAAACAGAAGGAAGGGATTTTGCAAATGCATCGGACTATTTAGAAACCTGGGATGACTCGGACAGCATAACGGCTGTAAATGCTCGGAAAAGATTTGAGACATTCACAAAATGGTGGCATAACCACTTAGAAGCACGATATCAAGGTTTCGAGATCAACAATTAACATACGGAAGTAGTAGAAATTGAACTCAAGCTTAAATCCAACAATCTTATAAGTCTACGGATTAGTAACACGTGACCCTGATAGAAAGAAGAGAAAGCCTAGTTTCTTAACCCCGTAGGAAAGATAAGATGACTCAGATCAGAAGGGCATGAGGTATAAGGAGTAAAAAGAGCCTTACGTTCCATCCCACAATCAATTCCCTTATATAACTAAAGAATTTCTAGACTCAACTTCGACCAGTTTGGCTTGGTAATCCTACAGGCAGTCAAGCTCTGATACCAACGCTGTCAGGACCCCGACTCAATGCCACATCGATCTAGCATGTAACACCTCATATCACTTTGCGGCCTCACGCACGGTATTCCCACGGGTGTCGCCTTACCTTTGCCCGGGACCGTTTGCGCCTTTTGGCACACGTATATGACAGTGTCGCTAGCATCCATATGATAAGGAGCCCGGGCTGACATGGCTAGTCGTAAACCCAAAGCGGCACAGACTTACAGGGACAGGCATCCATGACCCAACATCGAACGTGTCGGTCATCAGCGAGTGAATCCAGGCTGTAGCACTGGGCTAGCAGGACTCCGGTGAACCGGGCTGTAGCGGGCTAACAGGACTCCGGTATTCATCGCGTGACATTTCCCCGAAGGGACAGACACAGGAACGAAGAAGGACACATGCCGGCCAGCCTAAGTGTTCCGGAGCAGTAGCAAGCTACCATTGGAAACACTAGGAGACATTTCCCGGTAAGAGAGGCTACTAAGGATAAACAACTAGATAGTCAGATCCCACACATACCAAGCATTTCAATAACATACACACAATATGCTCGATATGTGCAAACACAACATGGCATCACAACATGACTCTATGACTCAAGTAATTTATTCAATAGGCTCCGAGGAGCGAGATATTACAAACATGGGTCTCATGACCCAACAATCAGAGCATACAAATCAAAGCACAAGCGGAAGCTATCATGTCTGAGTACAGACATCTATAAATGAAAAAGGCTTGAAAGCCTGACTATCTATCAGATCCTGCCGAGGGCACAAGATCGTAGCTGAGGTAACAAGCTAAACGTCGAAGTCCACGCGAAACTACTAGTGAGACCGAAGTCTCTCTGCAAAAACATAAAATAGGCAAACGTGAGTACAAATGTACCCAGCAAGACTTACATCAGAACTAACTACATATGCATCATTATCAACAAAGGGATGGTGGGGTTTAACTGCAGCAAGCCAGCTTTGACTCGGTGGCTATCCTGAACTACGACTGCAAGTAACTCTTTTGAGGTGGCGCACACGAGTCCACATATTCACCATATCGATACACCACTATGGATCCGCTCCCGTCTCCCTACGAGAACGCCATCCATAGCACTCACGCTTATCTTGCGTATTTTAGAGTATCCACTTTCACTTGTCTATGAACTGATATAAGCAACCCAGAAGTCCTTTACCGCGGACACGGCTATTCGAATAGATGATGTTAACCCTGCAGGGGTGTACTTCTTCATACATGTTTCCACCACTTAGCGTCTGCACACGACATGTGCTCGGCAGACTTCAAGCGAAAGCCGACGTGGGTGTAGACCACGACCTACCTAAACACTCAAGTCTCTAGTCCAGGTTTATCGCCTATTCGGGTTCCATCCATGAGGAGATCCGGCCGGAGTTTCGCTCACAGCCCCAAACGATGTGAACAGGGTTCCGTGACACCAAACGGGTGCCCGGTTTACCCGGCCACGTGCCTACCGCATCACAGCCCACCCCTACGGTCAGCGCTGTCCACGGCCTCCAGCATACTACAAACACCAGAAACTACTTGCAACTCCTGGACAGAGGACTAGGGTGAATAAGAAGTCGAGCGGGGTCATATTTCAGGGCCCAATGTACGGTAGTAGCTGAATCATGGATCACAAACACAGAACTCAGTTCCTGAGGACGGCTGCAATGAGACAACCCACCATGTACTCCTACATGGCCTCTCACCGCTACCTTTACCAAATCGTGTTCACACACTTAGCTCACACACAGTAGGACATGTTCACACACCTCTGATTCATCCCCGATGAATCAGACCTGACTCAACTCTAAGCAATAGCAGGCATGACAAACAAACATGGATGAGTAGGCACATCAGGGCTCAAACAACTCCTACTCATGCTAGTGGGTTTCATCTATTTACTGTGGCAATGACAGGTCATGCAGAGGATAAAGGGGTTCAACTACCGCAGCATGTAACAGTTGAATCGGTGTTGTCCTAATGCAGTAAAAGAGAGCAGGAGCGAGAGAGTAGGATTGTATCGGAATGAACAAGGGGGTTTTGCTTGCCTGGCACTTCTGAAGATAACATTGAGTCTTCATCAGTGTCAACGATCACATCACCGGTATCACGTCTATCGAGAGGGGACAAATACCGGCAACACAGAAGGGAACACAATCAATGCAATGCACAATATGATGCATGATCATGACATGGCAAAATGAATTCTTTTTGAGCTAATGCAACTAAAACCAGATTAAATGAAGTTGGTTTGAATCCCAGATTCAAATTCAAACTCCATATGTGGTTATTTAAATGTCATTCACTTCATTTGCCCTAAACAGTAGTGATAAGTTGTTCTAACATGCATGATAATAGTACAGATGGATTCCTTGAATTTTTCTGATAATTTTTCATATATAAATTATTTAATTTGGAGTTACGGTTAATTTTCTATGATTTATTGAAGTTTTAGCTATTTTCTGAAATTAATAAATCATTTTTGATTTATTTTAATTCCAGAAAGGAATTATTGCGTCAGCACTAGGTCATGCTGACCTCAGCATAGTCAACAGGGGCTGGTCCGGGTCAAACCTGACCAGTGGGGCCCACTGGTCAGTGACACAGGTTAACAGGGGGGGTTTATTTTAGTTTAATTAAGGATTAGGGCACTAGGGCCCACATGTCAGTGGCTCTGGGGTTAGATTAGGTGGTGATTAGCTTAAGCTAATCACCTGATGGCGGGGGCCCACCTGTCAGTGTCAGCAGAGGGGGGGTAGTTAAAATAAAATAACTAAACTAATTAACAGGGGGGGGGGCTGGCCCCACCTGTCATCGACCCAGAGAGGGGGGGGTGTGTCCCGCCGTGGTCAACGTGGTCAGACCCACCGGCGGCTTGACGCCGGCGAGGCCAGACGCGGTGGTGCGCGTCGGAAACCCACTACAGGGGCTCTTTTGGTGCGCAGGGAGCAGCTACGGGGAGAGGGTGGAGTGGCGCATCCAACGGTGGCGGTGGCGGAGGCTGGGGTGGCCGGAGCTGCCGGCGGCGACCTCTTTTGCGGCTGCCGGAGCTCGGGTGTTCGCGGGACCGGCGCTGCGGTGTGCAAACAAGACGGTGGTCGCGCTAGTTTTACTCTACGGAACGCAACGAGTGCAACGGACGCAGGCGTGGGATCAAAAGGTCACCGGAGCTTCACCGGCGACGAGCCCGTGCGGCGGAGCGTCTCAGCTCCGGTAGAGGGGGCGGCTAGAGCTCGAAATCGAGCTTGGGGTTAGGGGGAAACGGAGCAGGGACTCACGGGGATCGTGCAGGGAGGGTCAACGAGCTCGGGGGCGCGCCGGAGTGGCCGAATTCGACGGAGAAGATCCTCGGCGGCCGGCGAGGGGGAAAACGTCGGGGGCGGCGTTCCGGGGCTCTTCTGGTCGCGTGAGACGACGAGGAGGACGAGGGAGGACTTGCGGAGCTCTGGGAGGCGTCGGGGAGGCGAGAGGGGGATGGTGGCCGCGGCGAACGGCGTCGGTGGCGACGGCTGTGTTCGGGTTCGGGCGAGAGAGAAAGAGCAGAGGGGCGGGGCCTCGAGGAAGAGTGAGAGGGTTCCGAGGGGCTGCGTGGCGTCGCGGGAGGGAACCAGGGGAGGAGGAGGCAGCCAGGCAGGGAGGAGGTGGCCGGGGCGCGTGGCCGCGCGCGCCGGGCGCGTGCCCGCGTCCTTCTGGCGAGGGAAGAAGACGACAGGGGGGGTAGCGGTGGCGGGCTGGGCCAGCGGGAGGAGCTGGGCCGGGCAGGTAAGCAGGTAAGTGGCCCAGGTGGCCGTCTTCCTTTTTATTTTTGCTCTGTTTTATTTTTTTAATCATTGTTTTCTATTTGTTTCAATCTGTTTTGATTTAGTTCAAACACTAAATCATTTTTGTTTCTTCCAATAATTTTTGCAGGGACTTAAAGTAATATTCTAGAGCCCCTCACAAAATATCAGAATTATTGAAGCATTAAAAATATATATAACATATATTTGCTCCAACTCAAATACAATATATATTAGTTCAAAGATCCAAAATGACATGGAAAAATGTGCATCATCTCTGGTTACTGTTTCCAGCATTTTTCCAAAGATGATGAACATTTTTGAAAGCCACTTGGATTGACTGAAAATATTTTAGGTGAACCTGGTGAATTCTTAAAATGCTAGGGTTTGGACAATCCCCATTTCAACTTTCTGTAAAAGTAAACATGATGCATCACCAAAGGCTAGTACTAGTGCAATGCCAGAAGCTAGGGATGTGACAAGGGTATGTACCAGTAGCTATGTGTTTGATCTCTCTCTCTCTCTCTCTCGTGTTCTTGAGGTGGTACGATCTTGATGTATCGCGAGCTTTGCTATTATAGTTGGATCCTATGATGTTTCTTCCCCCCTCTACTCTCTTGTAATGAATTGAGTTTCCCCTTTGAAGTTATTTTATCGGATTGAGTCTTTAAAGATTTGAGAACACTTGATGTATGTCTTGTCGTGGATATCTGTGGTCACAATGGGATATCACGTGATTCACTTGATGTATGTTTTGGTGATCAACTTGCGGGTTCCACCCATGAACCTATGCATAGGGGTTGGCACACGTTTTTGTCGTGATTCTCCGGCAGAAACTTTGGGGCACTCTTTGAGGTTCTGTGTGTTGGTTGAATAGATGAATCTGAGATTCTGTGATGCATATCGTATAATCATACCCATGGATACTAGAGGTGACATTGGAGTATCTAGGTGACATTAGGGTTTTGGTTGATTTGTGTCTTAAGGTGTTATTCTAGTATGAACTCTAGGGCTGTTTGTGACACTTATAGGAATAGCCCAATGGATTGATTGGAAAGAATAGCTACCCTACCATAATCTCTTCGTTCGTTCTCCGCTATTAGTGACTTTGGAGTGACTCTTTGTTGCATGTTGAGGGATAGTTATGTGATCCAATTATGTTATCTTTGTTGAGAGGACTTGCACTAGTGAAAGTATGAACCCTAGGCCTTATTTCCACACATTGCAATACCGTTTACGCCCGCTTTTATCATTAGTTAACTTGCTTTTTTTATATTTTCAGATTACAAAAATTATTATCTACTATCCATATTGCACTTGTATCACCATCTCTTCACTGAACTAGTGCACCTATACAATTTACCATTGTATTGGGTGTGTTGGGGACACAAGAGACTCTTTGTTATTTGGTTGCAGGGTTGCTTGAGAGAGACCATCTTCATCCTACGCCTCCTACGGATTGATAAACCTTAGGTCATCCACTTGAGGGAAATTTGCTACTGTCCTACAAACCTCTGCACTTGGAGGCCCAACAACGTCTACACGAAGAAGGTTGTGTAGTAGACATCAAGCTCTTTTGTGGCGCCATTGCCGGGGAGGTGAGTGCTTGAAGGTATATCTTTAGATTTTGCAATCAAGTCTTTTAGTTTCTTGTTTTATCACTAGTTTAGTTTATAAAAGAAAACTATAAAAAATGGAATTGAGTTTGTCTCATACGCTTCACCTTTTTAATATCTTTCGTGAGTATGATGGAAAGGATAATTGTGCTCAAGTGCTAGAAGAAGAAATCTATAAAATGTTTGGCACTAAATACTTGAATGATGAGCATGATTGCAATGTTGTTAGTATGAATTCCTTGAATATCCATGATGCTAATGATATTCAAAGCCACAAGCTTGGGGAAGCTATGTTTGATGAAGATGATATTTTTTGTCCCCCAAGTTTTGATGAGCAAATTTATTATGATGAAAGCATGCCTCCTATCTATGATGATTATTGTGATGACACATATTATTTAAAGAATAATGATAACAATGAACCTTGTCATCTTGATCTTAATTTTCAATCACATGATAGTTATTTTGTAGAGTTTGCTCCCACTATTATTCATGAGAAGAAATTTGCTTATGTGGAGAGTAGTAAATTTTCTATGCTTGTAGATCATGAAAAGAATGCTTTAGGTGCTGGTTATATTGTTTAATTCATTCATGATGCTACTGAAATTTATTACGAGGGAGGAATATATGCTTGTAGGCATTGCAATAATATCAAGTTTCCTCTGTATGTGCTTAAAATTTTGAAGTTATGCTTGTTTTGCTTTCCTATGCAAGTTGATTCTTGTTCCCACAAGTTGTTTGCTCACAAAATCCCTATGCATAGGAAGTGGGTTAGGCTTAAAAGTGCTAGTCATATTCTTCATGATGCTCTCTTTATTTTTCAATTCTTATCTTTTATGTGAGCATCATTGAAATCATCGTGCCTAGCTAGGGGCGTTAAACGATAGCGCTTGTTGGGAGGCAACCCAACTTTATTTTTATTCCTTGCTTTTTGTTCCTGTTTAGTAATAAATAATTCATCTAGCCTCTGTTTAGATGTGGTTTTGTGCTTTTAATTAGTGTTTGTGCCAAGTAGAACCTTTGGGAAGACTTGGGGAAAGTCTTGTTGATCATGCTGTAAAAAAGCAGAAACTTTAGCGCTCACGAGAATTGCTGCCATTTTTATTTGGAGAGTTATTTTTAGTTAATTCTTTTTGAAGATGAATAATAGATAAATTACTCAGGTCCAGAAATTTATTTGATAATTTTATGAGTTTCATAAGTATACGTTTGATCCATATTACTACAGACTGTTCTGTTTTTGACAGATTCTGTTTTTCATGTGTTGTTTACTTATTTTGATGAATCTATGGCTAGTAAAATAGTTTATAAACCATACAGAAGTTGGAATACAGTAGGTTTAACACCAATATAAATAAAGAATGAGTTCATTACAGTACCTTGAAGTGGTGATTTATTTTCTTATACTAACGGAGCTTACGAGTTTTCTGTTAAGTTTTGTGTTGTGAAGTTTTCAAGTTTTGGGTAAGGATTCGATGGACTATGGAATAAGGAGTGGCAAGAGCCTAAGCTTCGGGATGCCCAAGGCACACCAAGGTAATATTCAAGGATAGCTAAGAGCCTAAGCTTGGGGATGCCCCGGAAGGCATCCCGTCTTTCGTCTTTGTTCATCGGTAACTTTACTTGGAGCTATATTTTTATTTACCACATGATATGTGGTTTGCTTGGAGCGTCAATTTATTTTGTTAGTATTTTCTTGCTGTTATTTAGAACAATGTTTTGCATCTTTTATTTCAATAAAAGTGGCATTGATAGCCTTTACTATGCCTAATTTAGAAGTCCACATGTTGCTGTTTGAAAACAGAAAGTTTACCGCTGTTGCAATAATTCCCTAGAAAAGTCAGAATGCGATGAAATGTTGAAAACTTTTGCATATTAAGCTCTGATAAATTTACTACAGTGGGAATTTTATTTAATAATTTTTGGAGCTAGGGAAGTATGGATGTTGCTGCATTCTTTACAGACTGTCCTGTTTAAGCAGATTGCTGTTATGTTTGCATTGTTTGCATATGTTTGCTTCTTTAATGATTCTATTTGAGGGATGGGACTATTAAATATGCAGAGGCATTTAGTATGCAATGTTGAATAATAATTTTAGGGATTTTCTACAGTAGAGTTTGATAAGGTTTTGGCAATGGTTTATACTAACTTATCTCACGAGTCCTTGTTGAGTTTTGTGTGGATGAAGCTTTTGAGATTTAGGGAGACCTTGATATGAGAGGAATTAAGGAGACACAAAAGCTCAAGCTTGGGGATTCCCATGGCACCCCAAGATAATATTTCAAGAAGTCTCAAGCATCTAAGTTTGGGGATGCCCCGGTTGGCATCCCACCTTTCTTCTTCAACAACTATCGGTTAGTTTCGGTTGATCCTAAGTTTTTGCTTCTTCACATGATGTTTGCCATTCTTAGAATGCCATTTTCTTTTGTTTTGCTTGCTATTTGAATAAAGTATCAAGATCTGAAATTATTAAATGTTAGAGAATCTTCACATAGTTGCATAATTATTCGACTACTCATTGATCTTCACTTATATCTTTCGGAGTAGTTTGTCTGTTGCTCTAGTGCTTCATGTATATATTTTTAGAGCATGGTGGTGGTTTTATTTTATAGAAATTAATGAACTCTCATGCTTCACTTATATTATTTCGAGAGTCTTAAATAGCATGGTAATTTGCTTAAATAATCCTAATATGCTAGGTATACAAGATTAATAATAAAATTCTCTTATGAGTGTTTTGAATACTAAGAGAAGTTTGATGCTTGATGATTGCTTTGAGATATGGAGGCAATAATATCAAAGTCATGCTAGTTGAGTAGTTGTGAAATTGAGAAATACTTGCGTTGAAGTTTGCAAGTCCCGTAGCATGCACGTATGGTAAACATTGTGTAACAAATTTGAAACATGAGGTGTTATTTGATTGTCTTCCTTATGAGTGGCGGTCGGGGACGAGCGATGGTCTTTTCCTACCAATCTATTATGATGGCCTGGCTTATTAGGGATGATAGACTACTCGTATCAATAAGGAATTCCTTCTTTTCCGGTAGCCCATTCGCACCGAACTCCAAAGTTAAGCGTGCTCAGCTTGGAGTAGTGTCAGGATGGGTGACTGACCGGGAAGTTGCTCCCGGGTGCGCATGAGTGAGGACAAAGTGCGCAGAAAAGACTAGTATTGATCTATTGGGCCAGTCTATATCCCGCCAGGAGTAACGACCACCGGCGGGTGTGTCCGGGGCGTTACATCTATCCCCCTAGGAGCATGCGCATAGTACCGAGGTTTTTGATGACTTGTAGATTTTTGCAATAAGATTGTGAGTTCTTTATGACTAATGTTGAGTCCATGGATTATACGCACTCTCACCCTTCCATCCTTGCTAGCCTCTTCCATACCATGCATTGCCCTTTCTCACATTGAGAGTTGGCGCAAACTTTGCCGGTGCATCCAAACCCCGTGATATGATACGCTCTTTCACACATAAACCTCCTTATATCTTCCTCAAAACAGCCACCATACCTACCTATTATGGCATTTCCATAGCCATTCCGAGATATATTGCCATGCAACTTTCCACCGTTCCGTTTATTATGACACGCATCATCATTGTCATATTGCTTAGCATGATCATGTAGTTGACATAGTATTTGTGGCAAAGCCACCATTCATAATTCTTTCATACATGTCACTCATGCATCATTGCACATCCCGGTATACCGCCGGAGGCATTCATATAGTCATATCTTGTTCTAAGTATCGAGTTGTAATTCTTGAGTTGTAAGTAAATAGAAGTGTGATGATCATCATTTTCTAGAGCATTGTCCCAAGTAAGGAATAAAAAAAGAGAAAGGCCATAAAAAAGAGAAGGCCCAAAAAAAGAGAAAGGCCATAAAAAAGAAAAAGGCCCAAATAAAAAAATATAAAAAAAATAAAAAATGAGAGAAAAAGAGAGAAGGGACAATGCTACTACCCTTTGTCACACTTGTGCTTCAAAGTAGCATCATGATCTTCATGATAGAGAGTCTCTTGTTTTGTCACATTCATATACTAGTGGGAATTTTTCATTATAGAACTTGGCTTGTATATTCCAACAATGGGCCTCCTCAAGTGCCCTAGGTCTCTGTGAGCAAGCAAGTTGGATGCACACCCACTTAGTTTCTTTTGTTGAGCTTTCATACATTTATAGCTCTAGTGCATTTGTTGCATGGCAATCCCTACTCCTCGCATTAACATCAATCGATGGGCATCTCCATAGCCCATTGATTAGCCTCGTTGATGTGAGACTTTCTTCCTTTTTGTCTTCTCCACATAACCCCCTCATTATATTCTATTCCACCCATAGTTCTATATCTATGGCTCGCGCTCATGTATTGCGTGAAAGTTTACAGGTTTGAGATTACTAAAGTATGAAACAATTGCTTGGCTTGTCATCGGGGTTGTGCATGATGAGAGCATTCTTGTGTGACGAAAATGGAGCATGACCAAACTATATGATTTTGTAGGGATGAACTTTCTTTGGCCATGTTATTTTGAGAAGACATAATTGCTTAGTTAGTATTCTTGAAGTATTATTATTTTTATGTCAATATGAACTTTTGTCTTGAGTCTTATGCATCTGAATATTCATGCCACAATTAAGAAGAATCACATTGAAATTATGCCAAGTAGCACTCCGCATCAAAAATTCTGTTTTTATCATTTACCTACTCGAGGACGAGCAGGAATTAAGCCTGGGGATGTTTGATTGCTCCATGCTATATTATCTACTCTTATGAACAATATTGGGCTTTATTATCCACTTTTATATTATTTTTGGGACTAACCTATTAACCCAGAGCCTAGTGCCACTTTCTGTTTTTTCACCCTATTTAGGGTTTCGAAGAAAAGGAAAATCAAACGGAGTCCAATTGACCTGAAACTTCACGGAACTCATTTTTTGAAGGAAAGAAGCCCAGAAGACTTGGAGTGCATGCCAGGGGACTTACGAGGAGGCCACGAGGCAAGGGGCACGCCCACCCCCCTAGGGCACACCCTCCACCCCTCTTGGGCCCCTCGTGGCCCCCCTGATGTACTTCTTCCGCCTATATATCTCCATATACCCTAAAAACATCCGGGAGCACAATAGACCGGGGGTTCTGCCGCCAGAAGCCTCCGTAGCCATTAAAAGCCAATCTAAACCCGTTCCGGCACCCTGCCGGAGCGGGAATCCCTCTCCGGTGGCCATCTTCATCATCCTGGTGCTCTCCATGACGAGGAGGGAGTAGTTCTCCCTCGGTCTGAGGGTATGTACCAGTAGCTATGTGTTTGATCTCTCTCTCTCTCTCTCGTGTTCTTGAGGTGGTACGATCTTGATGTATCGCGAGCTTTGCTATTATAGTTGGATCCTATGATGTTTCTTCCCCCTCTACTCTCTTTTAATGAATTGAGTTTCCCCTATGAAGTTATCTTATTGGGTTGAGTCTTTAAAGATTTGAGAACACTTGATGTATGTCTTGCCGTGGATATCTGTGGTGACAATGGGATATCATGTGATTCACTTGATGTATGTTTTGGTGATCAACTTGCGGGTTCCGCCCATGAACCTATGCATAGGGGTTGGCACACGTTTTTGTCATGATTCTCCGATAGAAACTTTGGGGCACTCTTTGAGGTTCTATGTGTTGGTTGAATAGATGAATCTGAGATTGTGTGATGCATATCGTATACTCATACCCACGATACTTGAGGTGACATTGGAGTATCTAGGTGACATTAGGGTTTTGGTTGATTTGTGTCTTAAGGTGTTATTCTAGTACGAACTCTAGGGCTGTTTGTGACACTTATAGGAATAGCCCAACGGATTGATTGGAAAGAATAACTTTGAGGTGCTTTCCTACCCTACCATAATCTCTTCGTTCGTTCTCCGCTATTAGTGACTTTGGAGTGACTCTTTGTTGCATGTTGAGGGATAGTTATGTGGTCCAATTATGTTATTATTGTTGAGAGGACTTTCACTAGTGAAAGTATGAACCCTAGGCCTTATTTCCACACATTGCAATACCGTTTACGCCCACTTTTATCATTAGTTAACTTGCTGTTTTCATATTTTCAGATTACAAAAACTATTATCTACTATCCATATTGCACTTGTATCACCATCTCTTCGCCGAACTAGTGCACCTATACAATTTACCATTGTATTGGGTGTGTTGGGGACACAAGAGACTCTTTGTTATTTGGTTGCAGGGTTGCTTGAGAGAGACCATCTTCATCCCACGCCTCCTACGGATTGATAAACCTTAGGTCATCCACTTGAGGGAAATTTGCTACTGTCCTACAAACCTCTGCACTTGGAGGCCCAACAACGTCTACAAGAAGAAGGTTGTGTAGTCAACATCAGTGCCCCAGGCGCTGGCGCGGATCCTGAAGTGGAGCCGCCAGAGGCACTGCTCCCCTGAGGCCTAGCGCGGAGTAGATGCTTTTTCTTCGTGGGGTTGGTCCCAGGAGGGTACTGCACACCCGCGTTGTCAGGTCTTCGATTGATGCATCTTGGAAGGCGCACTCGAGGGAGCACACCGTGTCTCTTTCTTCGCAAGGACCATGATGATTCCGCCGCTTCCTGGCATCTTGAGGACGTCGTAGCCATGGTGGGTGACTGCCATGAATTTTTCCAGTGCTGGGTACCCGCGGATGGCATTGTATGACAGGCGGATGTGGGCGACATCAAAGTCGATGAGCTCGGGGTGGTAGTTGTCGCGCTGGCCGAAGGTGACAGGGAGGCAAACTTGCCCTATCGGGATGGTGGAGCCGTCTGTCACTCCTGAGAAATGCTTGGTGGGCTGGAGCTGATCGTATGGCACTTGAAGGCCATCAAACGTTTCGACGGACAGGACACTGAGTCCTACGCTGCCGTTGATGAGGGTCTTGGTGACTTGGACCTTGCTGATGACGGGTGAATAGAGCATTGGGAGGACTCCAGCGGTTGCTGCGCATTTGAGCTGGTCTGCCAAGCTAAAGGTGATGGCGTACTTGGACCACGTGAGCGGGCGCGTAGCCTCAAGCTTGGGGAGGGCTGCATTCACATCATGGGAGAACTGCTTGAAGATGCGCTGGGAGGCTGGGGCCTGAGCCCCACCCAAGATGCAGGCGATGGAGCGTGGCTCCTGGAAGCCCCCAGCCCCTTCGTCCTGTTGATGGTCGTCGTTCCTTATTGGCAGCGGCAGCGGAGGGAGACCACGGTTGCCCTAAGGACGATCCTCACCAGGCTGGTCCCTCTAGGCGCCCTCACGAGGCTGGTCCTGCCAACTATCCTCGCGAGGCTGGTCGCGCCACTCTTGGCAGGGCCCACGGTCGTCCCAACGTGCTCCACCTCGTCCACCTCCTCGGCCGTAGCCCCGGTCATTGCACTCGGGGCGTCGACCGAAGCGTCCATCTCGAATGGCCCTCAGGTCTTGACAATCATTGGATGTTGTGCGTGCGCATGTTGTGGAAGGCGCATAACGTGGGGCCGCCCTTGGACGACTCGGGAAGATCTCGGCCGCGCTTGGTGTCCGGTTCTGCCGCGAGTACGGCCACTCCTTTGCGCTTCACGTCCTTGACCTTGGCCTTCTTCTCCGCTGGATCTGCAGCAGGGAGCTTGAGGAGGGAGAAACGCCCCTCCTCAGCCCTTGCACCCTTGATTGCTATGTTGAACAGCTCCAAGGTCGTGCACAGCTCCTCATGGATGGCGAGCTCCTCCTTCATCATGACGTCTTGGACGCCGTCGGAAAACGCTAAGATGATGGCCTGGTCCATCACCTTGGGGATCTTGATTTGCATGCTGTTGAAGCGCTGGATGTACTTCTGCAGGGTTTCTCCCGCTTGTTTCTTGATGCGGCGCAGGTCACCCACGGCCGGGGGGCAGTCGCGAGTGTCTTGGAAGTTGGCGATGAAGTGGCTGCGCATCTCATCCCAGGAGGAAATCGAGCCTGGGGGCAGGTTCAGGAGCCATGAGCGGGCGCTGTCCTTGAGAGCCATGGGAAACTAGTTCACCATGACCTTTTCGTCGTTGTTGGCCACTTCGATGCTCAGCTCGTAGAGCTGTAGAAACTCCGCAAGGTCGGGGGTGCCGTCGTAGCGAGGGGGCAGATCCGTCTTAAACTTGCCCGGCCAGACGATGCTACGTAGCTCAGGAGTGAAGGCACGGTAGCCCGTTGTGGCCACCGGGGCCCGTTGTGGAGTCTTGATGACCCACAAGTGCAGGGGATCAATCATAGTCCTTTCGATAAGTAAGAGTGTCGAACCCAATGAGGAGCATAAGGAAATGACATGTGGTTTTTAGCAAGGTATTTTCTGCCGGCACTGAAATTATCGGTAACAAATTGTTTTGTGATAAGATAATTCATAATGGGTAACAAGTAACAAGTGTAGATAAGGTGCAGCAAGGTGGCCCATTCCTTTTTATAGCAAAGGATAAGCCTGGACAAACTCTTATATAAATCTAAGCGCTCCTGGCGACACATGGGAATTACTGTCAAGTTAGTTTTCATCATGCTCATATGATTCACGTTCGTTACTTTGATAATTTGATATGTGGTTGGACCGGTGCTTGGGTGTTGTCCTTACTTGGACAAGCCTCCCACTTATGATTAACCCCTCTCACAAGCATCCGTAACTATGAAAGAAGAATTAAGATAAATCTAACCATAGCATGAAACATGTGGATCCAAATCAACCCCTTACGAAGCAACACATAAACTAGGGTTTAAGCTGATGTCACTCTAGCAACCCATCATCTACTTATTACTTCCCAATGCCTTCGCCTAGTCCCAAATCATGGTGAAGTGTCAAGTAGTCGATGTTCACATAACACCACTAGAGATAAGACAACATACATCTCATCAAAATATCAAACGAATACCTAATTCACATGATTACTTGTAACAAGACTTCTCCCATGTCCTCGGGAACAAACATAACTACTCACAAAGCATGTTCATGTTTAATATTAGAGGGGTATTGAATATCACTAAGGATCTGAACATATGATCTTCCACCAAATAAACCAACTAGCATCAACTACGAAGAGTAATTAGCACTACTAACAACCCGTAGGTACCAATCTAAGGTTTTGGGTTAAAGATTGAATACAAGAGATGAACAAGGTTTGAGAGGAGATGGTGCTGGTGAAGATATTGATGAATATTGACCCTCCCTCAATGAGAGGATCGTTGGTGATGACGATGGCTTCGATTTCCCCCTCCCGGAGGGAAGTTTCCCTGGCAGAATAGCTCTACCGGAGCCCTAGATTGCTTCTGCCCAAGTTTCTCCTCGAGACGGCGGCGCTTCATCTTAAAAGCTCTCCTCTGATTTTTTTTCTAGGTCAAAACCCTCCATATAGAAGAAGATGAGCAACAGACGATGGCCAGGGGGCCCACAAGCCCTAGGGGGTAGGGCACGCCCCCTGATACGTCTCCAACATATCTATAATTTTTTATTGTTCCATGCTCTTATGTTATCAATCTTGGATGTTTCATAATCATTTTATAGTCATTTTGTGTCAATTTTTGGTACTAACCTATTGATATAGTGCCAAATGCCAGTTGCTGTTTTTTGCATGTTTTTACATCGCAGGTAATCAATATCAAACGGAGTCCAAACGCAGCAAAAAAATTTGTGGATTTTTTGGACTATAAGACAACAAATGGGCCGATGAAGCACCTGGGGGCTGCTCCGAGGGGAGCACAACCCACCAGGGCGCGCCGGGAGGCCCAGGCGCGCCCTAGTGGGTTGTGCCCACCTCGGGTGCCCCCCGAACCGCCTCTTCCCTCTACAAATACCCCAATATTCCAGAAACCCTAGTGGAGTCGACGAAAATCAATTCCAGCCGCCACAGAGTCTAGAACCACGAGATCCAATCTAGACACTATCATGGAGGGGTTCACCACTTCCATTGGTGCCCCTTCGATGATGTGTGAATAGTTCTTTGTAGACCTTCTGGTCCGTAGTTAGTAGCTAGATGGCTTCCTCTCTCTCATTTGATTCTCAATACAATGGTCTCTTAGAGATCCATATGATGTTACTTTTTTGCGGCGTGTTTGTTGGGATCCGATGAACTTTGAGTTTATAATCAGATCTATCTCTTTTTATCCATGAAAGTTATTTGAGTTTCTTTGATCTCTTATATGCATGATTGCTTATAGCCTCGTATTTCTTCTCTGATATTTGGGTTTTGTTTGCCAACTTGATCTATTTATTTTGCAATGGGAAGAGGTGCTTTGTAGTGGGTTCGGTCTTACGGTGCTTGATCCCAGTGACAGAAGGGGAACTGACACATATGTATCTTTGCTACTAAGGATAAAACGATGGGGTCTATTTCTACATATATATATATATATATATATATATCTTGTCTACATCATGTCATCGTTCTTATTGCATTACTCTGTTTGTCCATGAACTTAGTACACTAGATGCATGCTGGATAGCGGTCGATGTGTGGAGTAATAGTAGTAGATGCAGGCAGGGTCAGTCTACTAATCTTGGATGTGATGCCTATTTAATGATCATTGCCTGGATATCACCATGATTATTTGAAGTTCTATCAATTACCCAATAGTAATTCGTTTACCCACCGTTTGCTATTTTTCTCAAGAGAAGCCACTAGTGAAACCTTCACCCCCCTGGTCTCTTTCTCATATTATTTGCCTTTGCGAGATATTTTATTTTCCTTTATTTTCTGATCTATTAAACCAAAAATACAAAAATACCTTTCTGCAATTTATTTTATTTAGCGTTCGATCTGTCAATCTACTACAATTTATTCACGTTCATTTGCCAATTTTTGGCGCCGTTACCCGAAAGGGATTGACAACCCCTTTAATACGTCAGGTTGCGAGTATTTGTTATTTGTGTGCAGGTACCATTTACGTATTGTTGCTTGGTTCTCCTACTGGTTCGATAACCTTGGTTTCATCACTGATGGAAATACCTACCATGGTTGTGCTACATCATCCCTTCCTCTGTGGGGAAATACCGACGTAGCTTCAAGCGGCATCAAAAGGAATTTATGGTGCCGTTGCCGGGGATGATCATCTACATATACCAGTTTCCTAATCACAAATCTTATCTCCTCGCAATTTACATTATTTGCCATTTGTCTCTCATTTTCCTCTCCCCCACTTCACAAAAATTTCCCGCTTTATTCACCCTCTTTTTTTTGCAGTTTTCTCGTCGGATCTATGCTTTGCTTGCAACCATGAGTGATTTCGGTATGGCACCAACAAATGATGGCCTAACTCCTAAGATTGGATGTACAGGCAGTCTGGATGCTAAAACTTTTATCTCGGGCCAAGGGAATGTTATGGGAAAGGAACGTATCCAAGAATTTTTCAATTGTGTGGGAAATCTAAGTCTTGATGATGCTCCTATACTTAGAACTACTAGATCTTATGCAGATGCTATTTCAGCACTAGTTCTGAAACATGAAAGTAAATTTATCCATACCCATCCTACTTTGCGAAGATTGTTTTTTGAGCTCCCCGTTATAAAGAATCCTAAGGCTAAAAAGATGGCCACTCTCGTTCTTATGAATGAGTTTGACTACATAATATGGGAAGCTAGGGAAATCTTTGATTTTCATGGTATGAATCATGAAAAGCCCGTGATAGATGAAATTATTTACAATATGCGTTAAGCATTTGCTTGGGGATAATGAAATCTTTGATGAGAATCTTAAAAAGGAAGTCCCCATTCTAGATGTAATTCAACAAGTTTTTAATAATGTTAGTCAACATTACTCTTGGATTGTTGCCAAAAATCAACGTGATTATGATAATGGGCAACTTAATAGTGCTAAAGTTTCTATGGATAATATGTTTTATGTTGTTTTGACAAAACCCCGTGATGAAAACACCTCTAAGAAAATTAAGAAGAAAAATGACAAAACTTAGATCCTTGCTTTATGCCTAGCTAAGGGCGTGAAACAATAGCGCTTGTTGGGAGGCAACCCAATGAATAAATTTTAGTTTTGCTTTTGTGCTTTCTGTTTTTGAGTGTTAGCACAATTAAGCTATTGTTATAATTATGTTTTTGTGTTTTATTTATTGTTTGTGCCAAGTAAATCCCTTAGGATCTTCTTGGGTGATAGTTGTTTGATCTTGCTGAAAAACATAAATTTTTGCGCTCACAAAAACTATTATCATTTCTATCTAGAGAGCGATAAAATACCAATTATTTTTGCAAAAGATTAATACACAAATTTCCCAGTCCGTCCTAATTTTTCAGAGAATTTGGAGTGACAGAAGTATTCGAAATATCCAGATTGCTACAGACTGTTCTATTTTGACAGATTCTGTTTTCTTTGTATTGTGTGTTTGTTTTGATGATTCTATGGTTTTCTTTGATGAGTTTTTGCCATAGAAAGTTGGAAAATAGTAGATATAATGCAAGAACAAAATATCAATTGTTTTTCTACAACACTTATAGTAGTGATTTGTTTTCTTATACTAATGGATCTCACGAAGGTTTTGTTGAGTTTTGTGTGATTGAAGTTTTCAAGTTTTGGGTTATCTTACGATGGATGAAGGAATAAGGAGTAAGAAGAGCCTAAGCTTGGGGATGCCTCGGCATCCCAAGCTATTATCAAAAGAGGGCAAGCAACTCATCTTGGGGATGCCCCGAGTGGCATCCCCTCTTTCTTCTAACGACCATCGGTATTTTACTCGAAGCTATATTTTTATTCGTCACATACTATGTGTTTTTCTTTGAACGTCTTGTATGATATTAGTCTTCGCTTGTTTATTTTGTGTTTTTAGTCTTGATCCCTTGCTGGACACACCTATTTGAGAGAGCCAAAATTATGCCATGACTTGTTAGAATTGCTCTCTATGCTTCACTTAAATTTTTATGAGCTATGGATTTGCTCTAGTGCTTCACTTATATCTTTTTGAGCACAGTGTGCTTTAGTATTTTTGAGGAAATGCTCTCTTGCTTCACTTAGATTTATTTGAGAGTTAGTAAATTTTTCAAGAAGTTCTCTCTTTCTTCACATAAATTAATTTGAGAGAAATAAACATTATGCTCATGATCTTCACTTATATTTGTTTGAGCTTATAAAAAGCAACACATAGAAATTAGTTCCAAAGTGATAGATATCCAAGATGGATATAGTAAAAACTTTCAATAAGATCATTGGAAAAAATAAACTTGATTCTTAGTAATAATTTTGAGATATGATGATTTGATATGTGAGTCATCTTGATGAGTAATAATGTTTTAGTAAGAATATTGGTGTTAAGGTTTGTGATTCCCTATGCAAGCACGAAAGTCAATAGTCATGCAATGAAATTATATCCTACTTGTGGTGCATTATTCGATGTTAATTATGCTTAATGCTCTCTTATGAGATTATTCGTTTCGTGGTTGGTTGCTTCTCAATCTTTTGCTAGTCTTCATTTTGCACTAAGTATGATCACTACTTGTGAATCCAAAATCCTTTAAACCAATTTTGCCACATGAGTCCACTATACCTACCTATATGCGTTATTCTTTTGCCGTTCTAAGAAAATTTGATTGTTCCATCTCTAATATTCAAAATAAATTTCTATTTTTTGTGCTCATACCGCTCGCGAGGCGGTGAGGGGTGGCTAATATTTTCCGTGCTAGATGTGTTATTCTCATGATGAGTGTTTATTCACTTATCATTTCACAAGAGTAAGGCAAAGGTATTAGGGATGCCCGGTCCCAAAATGAAAAATGAATTTACTTTATGTTGTCAAATAATAAATTCCTTGGAAAGTGTTGGTATGGAAGGCACCAATGGATACGGTTAGCCATGGAAAATAAAAGTATGGTGGAAAATAGAATAAACTTTGATTTCTGTTTGGGAACCGCCTATGATATATCTAGCATGGAAAGCGTTGGGAACTCTAAGTCGTTTTCGTTGGTGGGAAAAGTATGTCTCTCAAAAATTTTTATCTCTCAATTTTCGCTTTGAGCTCTGGCACCTCTACAAATCCCTACTTCCCTTTGCGAAGGGCCTTTCTTTTACTTTATGCAGTTTTTATTTTTGAATTTGAGTCTCCATCTTCTCTTATAAAAGCACCAACTAGGAGGCACTATGATTATACTTGAGCATTGGGTGTAGTTAATATGTGAGTGTGTTACATGAATGGATCAATGATTGAGCATGATGGGCTAGGGATAGCTTATTTTAGCGTTGATATTTTGAAAGACATGGTTGCTTGTTGATATGCTTGAGTATTTAAGTAATCATGTCAAAACTAGACTATTGCTTTGACCAATATAAAAGTCCAAATGTCCATGCTATAAAGAAAAGAATATGATATGACATGTTAGGCAACATTCCACATCAAAAATTCTATTTTTATCAGTTACCTACTGGAGGACGAGCAGGAATTAAGCTTGGGGATGCTGATATGTCTCCAATGTATCTATAATTTTAGATTGTTCCATGCTGTTATATTACAAATCTTGGATGTTTTATAATCATTTTATATCATTTTTTGGTACTAACCTATTGACATAGTGCCATGTGCACATTGCTTTTTTGCATGCTTTTTACATCACATGTAATCAATATCAAATGGAGTCCAAACACAGCGAAACTTTTTGTGGATTTTTTTGGACCAGAAGACAACCAAAGGGCCGAAGAAGCACCTAGGGGCTGCTCCGAGGGGAGCACAACCCACCAAGGCGCGCCTGGAGGCCCAGACGCGCCCTGGTGGGTTGTGCGCACCTCGGGTGCCCCCCGGACTGCCTCTTTACTCTATAGATTTCCCAATATTCTAAAAACCCTAGGGAGTTGACGAAAATCAATTCTAGCTGCCGCAGAGTCTAGAACCACCAGATCCAATCTAGAGACCATCATATAGGTGTTCACCACTTCCATTGGTGCCTCTCCGATGATGCATGAGTAGTTCTTTGTAGACCTTCGGGTCCGTAGTTTGTAGCTACATGGCTTCCTCTCTCTCATTTGATTCTCAATACAATGGTCTCTTGGGGATCCTGATGATGTTACTTTTTGGCTGTGTGTTTGTTGGGATCCGATGAACTTTGAGTTTATGATCAGATCTATCTCTTTTTATCCATGAAAGTTATTTGGGTTTCTTTGATCTCTTATATGCATGATTGCTTATAGCCTCGTATTTCTTCTCCGGTATTTGGGTTTTGTTTGCCAACTTGATCTATTTATCTTGCAACGGGAAGAGGTGCTTTGTAGTGGGTTCGATCTTATGGTGCTTGATCCCAGTGACAGAAGGGAACCGACAGGTATGTATCGTTGCTACTAAGTATAAAATGATGGGGTCTATTACTACATAAAATAAATCTTGTCTACATCATGTCATCATTCCTATTGCATTACTCAGTTTCTCCATGAACTTAATACACTAGATGCAGGCTGGACAGCGATCGATGTGTGGAGTAATAGTAGTAGACGCAGGCAGGAGTCGTTCTAATAATCTTGGACGTGATGCCTATATAATGATCATTGCCTGGATATCTTCATGATTATTGGAAGTTCTATCAATTGCCCAACAGTAATTTTTTACCCACCGTTTGCTATATTTCTCGAGAGAAGCCACTAGTGAAACCTACGGCCCCCGGGTCTCTTTCTCATATTATTTGCTTTGCTGTATATTTTATTTTCCTTTTATTTTCAGATCTATTAAACGAAAAATTACAAAATACCTTGCTGCAATTTATTTTATTTGGCGTTCGATCTATTAATCTACTACAATTTTTTCACGTCTGTTTGCCAATTTCTGGCGCTCTTACTCGAAAGGGATTGACAACCCTTTAATACGTCAGGTTGCGAGTATTTGTTATTTGTGTGCAGGTGCCGTTTACGTATTGTTGCTTGGTTCTCCTACTGGTTCGATAACCTTGGTTTCATCACTGAGGGAAATACTTACCATCGCTGTGCTGCATCATCCCTTCTGCTTTGGGGAAATACCGAAGTAGCTTCAAGCCGCATCATTCTCAGGGCTTGTGGTCTCCCAATGGGTCCACTTATCACTACTGGAATCAGCAGATTTGCCGTTTGCCGACACTTTGCTGTCAGCTAGCGGACGGCAAAGAAAGGCTTTGCCATCAGCCACAAGAAAACGGACGGCAAAGAGGCAGCGGACGGCAATGGAAGGCTTTGCCATCGGCTAGCAGACGGCAAAGAGGGCGGGTGGCGGGCTTGCGAGGACGACCTAACGGCCATTTTCTCTACCGTCTGCTGGCTGATGGAAAAATTCTTTGCCGTCCTCCAGCAGATGGCAAACAAAATGGCCGTTAGGTCGTCCGTTTTTCCCCCGGCCCCACCCCACTAGGTACGCTCTTTGTCGTCTGCTAGCAGACGGCAAAGTGGTGTGACCTACAACAAAAATGGGGCCGCGTCCGCGCCCCCACCCATCTCTCTGTCCATTCTCTCTCACCCCCTGCCCGAGCCGCTACCACCCCTCACCCCTGCCGCTGCCCCTGACCCACGCCGCCACCCCCGTTGCCGGCCGCCCCGCCCCACCCGCCCAGCCGAGCCGCCGCCCGCCCAACCGAGCT
>NC_041380.1:180735082-180775334 GCF_002162155.2 Triticum dicoccoides
CCGCCGGCCTGGCCGCACCGCACCCCCCGGCCCCGCCCCGCCCCTTATCGTGGTGAGTTTTTTCTTCTGTTTTTTAGATTTATTTTATGTTTGTTTAGTTTAGGTTAGGTTAGTTTAGAGTAGGTTAGTTTAGGTTATTTAGTTTAGTTTAGGTTAATTTAGTTTATTTAAGGTTACATTTAGTTTATAGTTGTTTAGGTTTTTTCCCTGTTTTTTAGAATAATCAAGAAAGATGAAAAAAAGAAAAAGAAGAAGAGGAAGAAGAAGAAGAAGAAGAAGAAGAAGAAGAAACAACAATAAGTAGTAGAAGAAGAAGATTATGAAAAAAAGAAGTAGAAGTTGAAGATGAAATAAAGATGTAGGAAAAGGGGGCGCCCGGGGACGAGCGGGTTAATTAGGGGGTTCCTCGGTGTCGATGGAACCCTAAATAGCAAGTATCATCGGTGCGAGATACTTGTGGCCGTCGATGTCGAACACTACATCCATGTTCCAGAAGTGATGCCGACGTCCGGCTTCCCAAAGAAACTGTTCTCGGCGTCGATGGCGGTCGAACACCATCGTGAATTTTCCTGGCAGCCTCTGCGATGACGATTAAAAGGCAAGTGTTGAAACTTGAAACACCCAAACTGGCTCAAGTCGGTTTGGTTGTTTGAAATTTCAAAACTTGGCTTTAATCCTCATCGCAGAGGCTGCCAGACAAATTCGTGATGGTGTTTGACCGTCATCGGCCACCAGAACTATTGTTGCGGGACGCTGGGAGCCGGCTTCACTTGTGGAATGTGGATCTAGTGTTCAACGTCGAGTGCCACATGTATCTCGCACCGATGATACTTGCTATTTAGGGTTCCATCGACGCCAAGGACCCCCTAACCCGCTCGTCCTATTGTCAATATTTAGTTAGGTCGACAGAAGAAACAAAATTGCTATGTTACTCACCTTTGGATTTAAATGTGCAGTTATTTCATCGCTGCGAGGGTCTAGTGTTCGATGAGCTTCGCCCCTGCGTTCGTTGGTGAGCACAAATGACATCTCCTCCACCCCCTTCATTTGCTCTATTCCAGTCTTCGAGCCGATGAAACTTGCTAGCTACAGGTGTCAATCATTAGTATAAGTAACCACTATTCATGATGCGGAGCATCCTATGATCATCCCCATGTACACTACGACTTCTCCCCAAGCCCCTAGTGCCCACATGTTGAGACCTCAAGTATACACCATTGGACACAAGGTGAACTCGCTCCTTTCCAAATCTTCCCTTTCCGCATGTAAGACATGGATGCTACCTCAAGCGCAGACCTTATGCATACTCAGGTCCATCCGAGGAGACCATGGAGAGCCTAAGGACCAAGGCCAAGTGTGCGCGGGAGCAAGGGAAGGAGAGCCAGCTGCTACAGCCCGAGCGGTACTACTGCCAACACCAAGTGGTACTACCGCTGAAGGCCCACAAGCGGTGCAACCGCTTGACCACCGCCCAACAACCGGCCAAGCTTCTGTGATCGAGCGGTGCAAGGCCGGTGCAGCACCAGTTTATCCCCGTAACAGCCACCTGACCGGTACAACCACCCCAAGCACCGGTACAACCGCTGAGCACATCCGGAAGCACCTCCAGGAACCCGTACCTGAGCATCCAGCGGTACAACCGCCCCCATGACCGGTACTACCGCCCTGCCTGTGCGCAGTGAAAGGGGTTTCACCCCATGTATCCCCCAACTTACCCCTTGGACTATATATACTTGTCCCTTAGCTCCGTACTAGGGTTAGCATTGGTTTAGCTCATTTGAGAGATAGAGCTATGCTCGTCCATATCGGATCTCCTTCGTGCGAGAGACCGCGGCCTCTTCGGAGAAGATCCCTTTGGATTCAAGCCCCCTTTCTAAGGGAAGATCCCCCCACGGATTCAACACCTCCTTACGGAGAAGAACCGGTTACCATTTGTATCGTCCGTTATTTACTTTGGATCTTGTATCTCACCTTTGTGTTCATCGATCTAGCGCATGTGTGACTTGTTCTTGTTTGGTTTGCGTGATTCTCTTATGTTTCCCCTCGTCTTCTTTCCCGTGTTCTTCGTGTTCATCGTTGGGATCTGCTCCTTTCGTGAAAGATCGGCCTATAGGGTTCCTACCCTACATCATCTTGGTATCTAGAGCCACGTTGATCACGATTTCGGAGCCTCCCCTTGTTGTTTTCTAGCCTAAGTTTGTTGTGTTCTTCCCCAATTTCGAAAATCCCCACCAAAAATAGCCCCAATTTTTTTTTGTGATTTGTTGGTTTGATGATGTTTTGTTGATTTTGATCCATGGATTTGCTTGGTTTCAAGTGGATCTTGCATCTCCCCAAGTTTCCCCACCTTCCATCCACGAAATCCATCAAATTTTGCCCCCGAGATCATCCATTTCCGCCCCAAGTTCATCCCGATCCAGATCTGAGAATTTTTCCCGACACCAGCGGTACAACCGGCCCCCGAGGCAGTACAACCGCTCCCCCATAACCCGATACTTCTGCCAGCTAAAACTGGAACCCCAGGACGCTCCAGGAGCGGTACAACCGCCCACCCAAGCGGTACAACCGCCCCTCCCAGTTTCAGCCTCGGCTGATTGACAGTTTTGACCATAACTTTCACATCCGGAGTCCCATTTTCGCGTTCTTTAGCTCGTTGAGTAGCTATTGACATCCCCCATCCATATACATAGGTTTCAACACCATTTGACTCCATCAAATTTTTGGAACTTTGGCATCTTTGCCTAGGGCTTCCACCACATCATCCGCTACACCACCATAACCTTCCGCAACCTAACCAATTTTGTTCCCCATCGCATTAGTGGTTGCTTGAGGATGATTTGAGTCTCCTAAGGTGTCTAGGCTACTTAGGGACGGTCGCTTCTTCATCAACCACCACCACCACTTCCGCATAGGATTGACCACTATACACTTCGACCACCCAACTTAACCCAATTTTGCTTGTGTTGTGAGTTGTGTCTCCTAAGGTGTTTCGGCTACTTAGGGACCGTGCTTCCAACTCCGACACCGTGTATAGTCCACCACCTTACCCTCGACTTCCGCATTGCGTACTCCACAACCCATCATTGCCATTCCGCAATTCCATTGAGCTTCCACAAAATCACCACTGCATTCCCGCTACCACCATTTGACATTTGATATTTTGAGTTCACGGTTTTTCTGTTTCCTAAGGTGTTTCGGCTGCTTAGGGACGAGTCTCCATCATCTTGGTATCGTCATAAAGATCACCGCCACTCATCATCACCACGGACGGTAACCTCCATATCATCTTGGTATCGTGGTACCCCTCCATTGTATATTCACTTGCCATTGCATTGATAACCCCTAGCCCATTTTGCGTTACTTGCCTATCGAGACTAGCCTTTGAGTATTGCCGGCAACGTTACTTGTGCACATTAGTGGTCTACACCTTCCATTACATACATACCATACCATACCATATCGGTATCATCTTGGAATCATATCATCCTTTGTGCCACAAGTTTGTTCCCGCATATATACACAATAGTTATCTTGGTTTGTGCATTTCGCAAAGTGGCCATACATATAAAAAAAGAGAATAAGCTTTTAAGCAAAAGAGTGAACAAAGAGCTTGTAAGCAAGTGCCATAGCATCATACCACATTGTCATATAAGATCATCTTGGATCATAACACCGGGAGCCATACATATATAGCATACTTGGGATAGAAGTTCATACATTTTGCATCTTATAGGTTGTGCACCAGCGTCGTATCCGCCTATTGAGCAATCGTGCTAGCGTCTCTCTTGAGTTGTGCAACACGAGCATTTTCCGTGGATTCCACATTTTGTGCTCATCCTTGGTTGCACGACCCCATTTATCTATCCGTGTGTGTGTTCTCGTGAGCCACCCATATTGCTATTGGTCTACTTGTTACACTTGCGAATTTGTGAATCTCTTTCAACATTATTGACTCTTGCTAACATTTTACATCAAATTTTTGTGCCACTATCCTCACCGAGCTCCACCATAAGCCTTATTTGTGTAGGTGTGAGAAACCGATAAGAATTGGTACCAATTCTTCTATTTCCTTGTCCACATTGGAGTGATCATTGATCCACTTTCAACTTTGGTCAAGGTACATTTGGTATTCATTCTTCTCTTTCTCCACTCATATTGGCTCGAATCTTGTGATGGATAGGCAAGGCATTTCATCTCCGGTCTTCCGCAACAACGATGGCATGTACAACTACATCAACAACAAGCTTTCCGCACAAAAGGAGGAGCAAGATGCAAGGATGGAGGAGATTCGGACCTTGTTGATCAACCGTTCTTCCCCTTCATCATCCTCAAGGTGGCGATGTTCAAGTCACAAGTCTTCGGAGCGCAAAAATGATGCAAGCGCAAGGCATCCACGTCCACATCTCCATGACGACCACCATCATGTTCGTGATCCACATAGTCCTGAAGGACAAGTCACCTCCAAGCAACATGTGCATGACGACGAAGAACGACATCTACATCGAGCTCAAGCACGGCAACGACAACATCATCATGAAGATGCTCAAGATGCGCCTACCTACAAGTCGCAACAAGCCCTACTTCACACCAAGTCCAAACTTCATGACCACAAGAGAAGACCGCGAGACAAGCACCACCAAGACGGAGCTACGGCTACACCAACCACTTTGGCATCTTCGCCAAGCGACTTCAAGGCCTCTTCGCCTTCAGATATATGGCATCTTCGCCAACAAGCACCTCAAGACTACGCTCAAGAGAAGCTCGCCAAGCTCGAGTCCGCAACTTCCACGAGCTACTACGACCTCGACATCGACCACACGATTCCTTTCTATGGGACTCAAGAACCCAAGGAGTATCTCGAATGGGAGCGTTTGATGGACGACTACCTCAAGCTACATCAAGTCCCTCCCGAAGATCAAGTGAAGTGCGCCACAAGGAACTTCCACGACTACGCGTCCACATGGTGGCTTCACACACCTTCGGAGAGCTACGACATGAGTTGGCCCAAGACGAATAGAGCTTTGCGACGAGAGTTTGTGCCTCCAACCTACATGGAACAACTTCAACGCCAATTGGAGAACACCATCCAAGGATACAAGTCCATCGATGAGTACTTCAAGGAGATAAAGATTGCCTTGCGACGAGCCGGCATGGACGACCCCATTTCGATGAAGTTCCACTTCATGATGGGATTGCACAACGACATCTCCAAGACGATATTCCTCGAGAACTACAAGTCCCTCGACGACAACTACATTGGTGCTCTCAAGGAGGAACAAGAACTCATGAAGGCCAAAGTTTCTCTACCCCAAGCTCACTTCGCGACGACCAAGCTCCATGAGAACGAGCATGAGGCTAGTACCACCACGATGTCCAAGCGCGACGAGCTCCAAGATGATACTCCCAAGTTCGACGCCATCCCTCTTTGTGGCATTGACGATGCCGAGTCCTCCATGACTCTTTTTCAAGACAATGCGGTGACGAGTACGACTACGGAGACCCTCAAGGACCAAGCTTGAAGGCGAGCGATAAGGTGGCGAGCAAGGATGATGCTTCCATCTTAGGAGGCGAGAGTGATGATGTGCCATCTTCGGCCTTCATACACGGTGATGACAACGAGATGGTTGAACATGGGATTTTCCCTTCGACCACGGCGACGTATGATGACTTGAGTGACTTGTGCCACCATATTGAGAGTGAGAGTGACTTCACCACTAGCCCCATATATGTGTTTCCACAATTCCCATGTGAGGAGAGCCACAACCCCCACCACTTGAGTGATATGAGTGACTCCACCATATGTGAGTTTGAGTGCACCTATTCGGAGGGAGTGAGTGAATCACCACATAGAGAGAGTGAGTTAGTTGATAGGTCATGCGAGGCCACTTTCAACACTAACGACTTGACCTCTACCTCTATTGTGTCTTCTCATTCGGTGCTAGATCCCATCTATGATGACGCACCAATTCACGACGACTACGTCCTACCTTTGGACAAGACGATGAACATGGTGGAATATGATGCACCCCCACATGGTTCCATCAAGATGAAGATGACCACCATTTGGTCTTTCCCACCTCACCTACACCACTTGAGTGGAATGAAAACAGTAACATAGGTGATGGTGATGCTCTAGTCCCTCTAGTGGACATTCTTGACATTGATTGCTTTCATGATGTTGATCCCCCTATTGACATGCTTCATGCTAGTATGATTTCCCCATGCGATGATTTACCCATTTATGATGAGTATGATGATTGCCATGTGGAGTCTCTTAGTTGTGATGCCATGTTACATAGGATTTCTTGTGCTAATTCTCTCGGTCACATCATGTTTGCCAATCCGCTTGATTTGTCATATGCTATGCATGAGATCAATCACATGTCATATTTGCAATCTCTTCATAGTGACTATGCATATGCCATTAACATAAACCCAATTTGCACATATGGCATAGATGACAAGCCCATGGTTATCGGCATTTGTTTTTCTTGTGATGATATTGATATGCTCCCTTTGCATCATTTATCTCATATGCCATACCATGATCACCTAGCTTCTAATATGCATTGTTTTGGATGTTGTCCATTTTCTCCATATGATGTTTCCGATATTGCTCATGAGGAGACCCCCATAGTTTCCTCATACATTTTAGGAGATTTTGATAACTCCCATCCATTGCATGATCCTTATACTTGTATGCTCAATTTGCATCCCCATCGTGTTATACACAATAACTATTCTTTCATGATGGATGACATGTTCTTATACCATGCATCAAATTTCTTTGAGCGATGCTTATCTTGTGCTAACTCTCACGTGCACATACACATCATGATGGATGATGTGTACATTTACCACACACACAATTTCTTTGGTTTGTGTTTCTTTTGTGTAGGTACCCATGAATACTTGTCAACCTCGCAATCCCACGAGTTGACAAAACGAGCTCTAGAGAGCAACGATGACTTGGGATCCCATGGATTGTCTTTCCCATCGCTCTCTTCGCGCAATTCTTCTACATGACCCTCACTTGGCTATGGGTTATTGTCCACTACATACTCTATGCCCATCTTGCCATGTTCACTTTGCATGATATGCTCATTACTATACTTTTGCCATACATTCGTGACCCATGCTTTGCATTACACATGATGATTGATTCTCATACTTGTATGTGTATCTGCAAGCTTGGTGGAGATATTGCTTGCTATTGCTATGTTTGCTTTGTACCCCATGCCTATGATGATAATTTCATCTTGCTTTATGTTCGTGCTTGCGATATGTCATGTGCATTGCCTAGGCCTATTATTTGCTCTCATGACATGATTTACTCTAGTATGTTGCATCTTCGCACTACTAGCTTGCACGACTTGATTACTATGCTTGACTTGATTGCCTCACACATGATGAACAATTGCTCTTTCTATTGTGTTGAGTGCCACACTATATTCACTACACCCCATGCACATTATGCTTGGATTGTCTTGCACTTGACCCATGTGTTTAGACACTTCATTTTTTTTGGTGTTGTGAATGATTCCTATGCCTACCATAGACCTTTCATTGAGCACTTTGTGAATGCTTACTATGAATTTGAGGTAGATGCTTCTTCTCTTGTCACACATATTTGCATCACTACCTCACATTCACATGCGTGTCCCCATGATTTCTTTGCTTGTTCTAGATTGATATGCTTACATGCCACGTCACAATCCTTTGTCACACCATATGCTTTTCATGATGACTACACTTGTCTGGTGAATCCCCTCTTGAATGCTTGGTTTTTCACTAATACTAACCACATTTATTTTTCCAAGTGTTTGTTGTCCTTGCTCATTTTGAAGGAATCACTAGACGGTGCGACATTGGAGAGTGCCCACTCAAAGCTTGAAGATGATGACTACTTGGTGAACATCCGCTTCTACACGGCGAAGCCATCTCTTTCCCATGGTGATTTGGTTTTCGATCCGAGGTCGGATCTTTCCCAAGGGGGAGGGGATGATGCGGAGCATCCTATGATCATCCCCATGTACACTACGACTTCTCCCCAAGCCCCTAGTGCCCACATGTTGAGACCTCAAGTATACACCATTGGACACAAGGTGAACTCGCTCCTTTCCGAATCTTCCCTTTCCGCATGTAAGACATGGATGCTACCTCAAGCGCGGACCTTATGCATACTCAGGTCCATCCGAGGAGACCATGGAGAGCCTAAGGACCAAGGCCAAGTGTGCGCGGGAGCAAGAGAAGGAGAGCCAGCTGCTATAGCCCGAGCGGTACTACCGCCCACACCAAGAGGTACTACCGCCCACACCAAGAGGTACTACCGCTGAAGGCCCACAAGCGGTGCAACCGCTCGACCACCGCCCAACAACCGGCCAAGCTTCTGTGATCGAGCGGTGCAAGGCTAGTGCAGCACCGGTTTATCCCCGTAACAGCCACCTGACCGGTACAACCGCCCCAAGCACCGGTACAATCGTTGAGCACATCCGGAAGCACCTCCAGGAACCCGTACCTGAGCATCCAGCGGTACAATCGCCCCCATGACCGGTACTACCGCCCTGCCTATGCGCAGTGAAAGGGGTTTCACCCCATGTATCCCCCAACTTACCCCTTGGACTATATATACTTGTCCCTTAGCTCCGTACTAGGGTTAGCGTTGGTTTAGCTCATTTGAGAGATAGAGCTACGCTCATCCATATCGGATCTCCTCCGTGCGAGAGACCGCGGCCTCTTCGGAGAAGATCCCTTTGGATTCAAGCCCCCTTTCTAAGGGAAGATCCCCCCGCCGATACAAGACCTCCTTACGGAGAAGAACCGGTTACCGTTTGTATCGTCCGTTGTTGACTTTGGATCTTGTATCTCACCTTTGTGTTCATCGATCTAGCGCATGTGTGACTTGTTCTTGTTTGGTTTGAGTGATTCTCTTGTGTTTCCCCTCGTCTTCTTTCCCGTGTTCTTCGTGTTCATCGTTGGGATCCGCTCCTTTCGTGAAAGATCGGCCTATAGGGTTCCTACCCTACATCAATTCGTCTCCTGTTCGAAAGGGTTACATCTATAAATATGCATGCATTTGCATATTTATAATCGTGATTCTTTTGAATTGTCCAACGTTATCCATGGACAGCCCAGTATGTGTAGATTGGGTTCGTTTTCCCATATGCTCTGCTCCAGATCCGATGCAGAATTTCGTCAGTGCCTCCCTGTTGTTCTCCAGGTTATTTCCAAGACGTGTATCAGGAGAACAACGGAGAGGTGCTGCCGAAATTTTGCATCGGATCCGGAGCAGAGCATGGGAAAACAAACCCAATCTACACATACTCGGGTGGGATTAGGACCTATCTTTACCTATTAGCGTGAAGGTTGCATGGGCGTAATAAAACTGACAAACTCCATTAACTGATGGATATGGTTTGCTTAATTATATATATATATATATTTCTTGTGTGTCCAGTAGGAAGTCAATATGAGTGATCGTGCATGGATGTACACCGGTTACACTAGTCAGAAAGTTTAGACCAAGGAATGGTTAACAAAAACCAAGGGGTTTGTTAGAGCCGCATTTGGAAATGCCCAGGAATTAAGCTGGTGCCCCTGTGTCCGTTGTGACAACTATAAAAATAGGGACGAGCTTGAAATGAGTAAAGACCTGCAGAAGTTTGGTTTTACGCCTGGTTAGACGGTCTGGACATTACATGGTGAGTCTGCCATACGTGCCAGAGCCGAGGTGGTTCATCGTCGCACCGACGAGCATGGTACCGGGACCGCAGACATGGTGCAAGACTTTGAAGATGCTCGGGACTCGGACGAGGAGATGGAGGAATCTGCAAAGGCCTTCACTAAAATGTTGGAGTCCTCAAAATGTCCTCTCCACGAGCACACTGAGCTTCGTCAGCTGGATGCCATCTCACAAATAATGGCTTTGAAGGCTCAATTCAACTTGGGCACAAAATGCTACTATGCGATGATGACAGTATTTAGACGATTTCTACCCAAAGGCCACGTGCTGCCTCAAAACCTGTACCAGTCAGACAAAATTTTCCGTGCTCTTAAGATGCCCTATGAGAAGATACATGCATGTGAGAAAGGATGTGTCTTATTTAGGCTTCAATATGAGGACTTGAACTATTGTCCCATTTGCAATTCTTCCAGGTATGTTGTGGTAGACAACGGTATGGCTGAGAAGACGCAGACCAACATACCCGTTAATGTTCTTTGGTATATGCCAATCGTACCAAGACTTCAACGTCTTTTCATGGTCGAAGAGATGGCTAGACAGATGACATGGCACAAAACGGGCAAAAGAACCAAACTAGATGCAGATGGGAATGTGATGATGGTGCACACATCGGATGATGAAGCGTGGAAGCGCTTCGATGCATTACATAAGGAAAAAATGGCAGATCCAAGGCATCCTCGAGTCGCCGTCAGCACAGATGGGTTTATTGTGTTTGGTCAGATGGCAACCCCATACAGCTGTTGGCCCGTGTTTGTCATTCCACTCAATCTCCCCCCGGGCAGATTATGCAAAGAAAGAACATTTTCCTGACGTTGATAATTCCAGGGCCCAACTATCCGGGGAAGAATATGAATGTGTACATGCAACCGCTTAAGGATGAATTGCAAGAAGCTTGGGATAATGGGTTCAAGACATACGACGCCTTTAGCAAAAAGAACTTCATAATGCGTGCCTGGCACATGTACTCGACGCATGACTTGTCGGCTTATGCGCTATTCGTTGGTTGGTGTGTGCATGGAAGGTTCCCGTGCCCCACATGCAAGGGAGCTCTTAAGTTTCGTTGGCTGACGGCAGGGCACAAGTATAGTTGCTTCGACTTGCATAGACCATTTCTACATCCTGGCCATACGTTCAGGAAAGACAAGAAGAACTTCATCAAAGGTAGAGTTGTGAAACACTCTGTACCACATGCGTTGACAGGCCAACAGACCCTAGATCAGTTAAACGCTCTCGAGCCAGATGCAGAGCGTCCAGGGTATTTCAAGGGGTATAATAAGGAACACGCTTGGACTCACAAGACATGCTTCTGGGATCTGCCTTACTTCAAAGACCTCCTTTGCCCACACAACATCAATGTGATGCACACTGAAAAGAATATCGCCGAAGCCATTTTTGGTTCATTATTCGGCATAGAGGGGAAATCAAAGGATAATACTAATGCAAGAGTTGATCAAGAGGAGCTATGTGATAGACCGTTACAAAACATGAAAGAACCGAAAGGAAAGGGGAACTGGACAAAGAGAAAGGCATGGTACAATCTTGGAAATCTAGCTATGAAGGAAATTATTTTGTGGGTGAAAATGCAGTTGATGTTCCCCGATGGGTATGCAACAAATCTAAAGAGGGGAGCGAGTCTTCAAAATTTGAAAATATTTGGTCTAAAAAGTCATGATTGGCACATATGGATTCAGCGGTAATGCCGGTGATGTTGCGTGGCTTCATCCCTAAGGATGAATGGCTAGTACTGGCAGAGCTGAGCTATTTCTTCCGTGTTATTTGTGCGAAAGAACTATCGGCTGGCCTCCTAGAAGAAATGGAACAGTTGGCGCCGGAGTTGATCTGCAAGTTAGAGATGATCTTTCCGCCAAGCTTCTTTAATCCAATGCAACACTTGATTTTACATCTCCCGACCGAGGCACGATTGGGGGGGCCTGTGCAAAATCATTGGTGCTACTCAATTGAGAGGATGCAGAAGGCGCTTCCAGCAAAATGTAAAAATAAACGTAGAATAGAAGCATCGATGGCGGAGGCATTCATCACTGAGGAGGCGACAAACTTCGTGATAGCACACTACAAAGCCAAAAATTGTCATTTGCATAATCCGAAGCCTCGGTACAATGCTAATGAGCCTAAAAAGGGTGGATCCAACCTCAGCCTATTCAAAGGAAATCTCACACCAGCCAGTGGTTGGAAACCAGTATCGTTGGATGTTGAAGAATGGCGGACCATTTCGCCATATCTCTTCAACAACCTAACAAAAATGCGGCCGTACATCGAGTAAGATCTCGGTACATTGTTTCACAACTTCTAATTCCGTTGAACTGCTCTTATTCCTGGATATTTGATGCAGTCGATACGCCGCCATATTTTCGTATGGAGCGGTGATCCAAAAGCATTCCGTCGAAGAGTATGAGCTTCTGGAAAAGCAAGGAGCCGAATATCCCGGTTTCATCTCTTGGTTAAAAAAACATTAATTTCCATTAGACCCTTTCTTTTCTTTGGCTAATTTGCGACTAATGCAACTATCCTTTCCTATTAAACTTGTAGGATAATTTAGAGATTATGGATGCCGAATTGAGACAAGTAGCTAATGGTTTTGACTATAAGGTCCATTCATTTGACACGGTGCCGAGCGCTGTTGGGCCAGGCCCAAAACAGTGCACGGGCACGCGCGGCATAGGTTAGGCCGAATCTAACTCCGCTCCCACCGCGCACGCCCAGAACGGCACGCGTCAAATGCGGCGTCGTGGGAGAGATCGTGGGAAGTTGTTCATTTGGAAGGCCGAAACGTCCGCCCCGTCCCTCTTTATAAGCAGGGGAAACAGGGGCATTTCCTCCATCTTCGCCATTTGCTGCTGCAATCTCAGAAACCTCCGCTGCCCTCTTCCGCTTCCAAAGTCGAAAGAGAGCAGCGCTCCGCTCCCGTTGCCGTCGCCACCACCAGCGCCGTCGATCTCCCCCACCGCCTCCGCCATGCCTCCGAAGCCCGGGAAGGGGAAGGCCACGAAGGCCGCGGCCGCGAAAGCTGTGAAGTCGACCGAAGCGCAGCGGCTTGAGGCGCTGCGGAAGGAGCGGGCCACTTTCCCCCCGAGCTCTCCGCGGAGGAGCTGAGGGAGTGGTATTATCTCTTCTGGTCGACGGAGACGCGGGCGAATCCGCGCACGAAGGTACTCTCCGCCGTCGCCTCGCAAGCAGCTCCAGTTGGCGGATATCCTTTCTTTGCCGTGTTCTTCTACTGTGGGCTCTGCCCACCATTCTCTGTTTTCTTATATGATATCAGGAACACCTACGGGCTCCACCTCCTTGATTTTACCCCCAACGCCGTTCTGACCATGGCAGTTTTCACCCATCTATGCGAAAACTTTGTCGGAGTCCACCACAACGTAGCTCTCTTCCGCCATTTCTTTATGCCTCGTGTTGAGAGAGGGGAACCTCTTGCCGGCGGGATCGCCTGGATCTCGCGGGCCGGCAAGAAGGAGACCTATCTGGAGGGGGAGCTCCGCAGCAAGTGGGACGAGTGGAGAGCCGATTGGTGCTGGGTTGTAGAAGAGAGCCCGCAGCCGTTCACCGCCCTGCGCCAAGCCCCAGCAGTGCGCGGCAATGACTGGAGCGTTCTGTCCGTGGACGACGACAAGCTGACGGTCGCCACCACTCGGATCTTGCGTCTCAGGCTTGCCGGGCTGACTGTAGGAGCTGTCGGCGCAGATTTCCTTCGCCAGCGCATCGCCCCTCTGCAGGCGAGGGGGAGACCTGCCTGGGAATTTGGAGGCCCGGCAAATATCATGAGGTTGCGCCCAGGCCTCAACTTCAACTTCACCGTCATAGAGTTGGACGGGATACTCAAGGAGATATTCAAGCACGACCCACAGCATCCCGAGTGGTTCAGGTTGCCGGCAGGCGTCGTTCCTCTGTGCAACAACTCCTCGCGCGACCGCATCTGCGCAATGATGCCGTTGTGTGACTCGCACGGGATCGCTCCAACTTGGCAAGAGCCTGCCGGCGACGTCGTGCAGCAGTTCTTTGACATCCTAGTGGAGGTGGCGGTCAATGTTGACGAGAAGAAACTACTCACTCGCGACACCACTGAGCAAGAGATGGAGCGCATCGCCACCAGGGCGGAAGAGGCGGCGGCAGCCACGGCCGCGGGAGAATTTGCGTTCACCGTGGAGGAAGCGGACGCGGCGTTGGCGATGAGTATTGCCGAACGGGAGCAGCCCGAAGAGGAAGAAAAGCTCGCTACGCCCGATGCCGAGTCGAACGAACCCGCCGAGGGTGCGAGCGGCCCGCCATCTCCGAGGAGCTTGCCGCGAGCAGGGCCCGCAGCGCAGCCAAGAAGGCACCTCCACAGGGTTGGCGATGTAGCAGGGCGCAAGTGGGCCAACAGCCGCAGCGTCGCGTGACGCGCTCTACTGTGGCAAGTACGGTTGCCGTGGGAGCGCCTCCTGCCGCAGCGACAACTGAAGCGGGGTCGTCTCGGGCTGGCGCCACAGCCCCCGCCAAGCGGCCAAGGGATCCCACCCCTCCACCTCATCGTGCCGGAGGTGGGCCGAACTTCGACCTCTCCGCGCTCAGCTCCGACGAGGAGGAGGAAGAAGAGTAAGATTCCCTTGTTGTTCTTGTAGTTCTTCAACTTGCTGGTGTTATCTTGCATCTGATCTGACCCATCCTGGACTCTCCCTTTTCAGGACTCTGGCCCAGAGGGCGGCGAAGAGGGCCAAGGCTCAGGTGGTGGTCATCGAGGACGAGACCACTGCGACGACAGGAGGCGCGCCCGGGACCACCTTGCCGGATCCGGCCATCACTTCGCAGAGCAGCCCCCAGCGCAGCCCCCAGCGTGAGCATATGGTTTATTTTCTGCTTCTGGGTGCGCATGGTTGCTCTTTTCCTTTGTTGACATCTGATCACTGGTTTGTTTGTGCAGGAGCAGAACAGCTTGATCAGGAGGGCGTAGTGATCTCCTCCGACTCGTCGTCTGCTTCGACTACGCCGCCAAGGGTGGACTCCTCGGCAAAGGAGCATCCTCCGGTAAGGGAGGAGCCTCCGGCAAGGGACAGCGCTAACGATCCGCCGGTGGTGGAGGTCACGACGGCAGATCCTAGCACAGGTAGCCCTTCTTGCCCGAAACTTTCCTTGTAGTCTTCTGCTGATTTCTCTTCTCGGACACTTGTTTGATTTCTCCTTCTTCTTTGGTCGTCAGACCCACCCTCCACGGATCCGATGGAGACTGAGGCGGGCGGCGAGGAAGACGCGCGCGGCAATACTGATGATGCCGCGGCCACCGAAGAAGGAGCCGGCGCTGACGTGCCCGCCGGCGAAGAGGCCGCCAAGACTGCTGCCGAAGAAGCTGGCGGGGGATCTGGCGATCGCACTGACGGCCCTGAGGCCGCAGGAGCGTCGGGCGCTGCACCGACCGTCGATCCCTGTGCCGCTGCCGCAGCATCAGGCTCCGAGGAGCCCCAGTCCGGCGCCTATCTGAAGGCTGGCGAGGGCATCTTCATCAAGCTCCCCTGGACGTCGAGCTCCAGGGCGCCGGTGGAAGGAGAAGCTCTGGATGGGGAGGTGCTTGCCTCCGCCGGGTTGTCGATCGTCGACGCGCCGGGAAGCAGCAGCGGCGAGCCTGAGGAGGAGCGGCTGCTATGGAGGCTGCTGGCGCTCTACCGCGCCCGCCAGGTCAAGTTGGAGGCCCGGGAAGTGCTTGTCGCGAGGGCGAGCGTGGACATAGAGAAGCGCGCGGAGGAGCTCCGGGGTCTTCGCCAAGAAACTCTCCGGGCCTTGGCGGAGGAGCGGGAGCAGCTTGCTGAGGAGCGGAAGGCCTTCCTCCTCGAGAAAGCTGAGGCCGAAGAGCAGCAGCGGCTCACCGGCGAGAAGCTATACGCGCGAGAAGGCGAGCTGACTCAGCGGAAAGTGAACCTCGACAGCCACGAAGAGGAGCTTGCCGCGCGCGAACGGGCACTTGGCGGGACGCTCCAAGAGGCAAAGGATGCGGCTGCGGCTGCCGAGGCCGCCAAGAAAGAATTGGAGGTGAAGGTGGCGCAGCTAGTAGCTGATCTGAAGGTTGGTGGCAAAGAGCTTGCCGCGCTCAAGCTAGAGCTCGAGAAGGACACCCTTGCCCACGGTGAGCTGCAGGGCCAACTCTCCGAGAAGGGCAAAGAGCTGCGTGCCGCCAAGGATTCCAATGCTGATTTGGAGCTGAAGCTGGCCACCTTGACAGAGACGTTGGACAACGCTAGGAAACGGGAGGCAGACTTGAAGAAAGACATCAAGGCCAACGATGCGCTGCTGGCGAGGGCCGCCGAAACCCAGAATCTCCTCAGAGATACCGTGGAGCTCTGGACGGAGGGCCTTGTGAATATTGCTGCAGTCATCGAAGAGGAGCTGGTGCATTTGGGGGTGGAAGGCTTCGGGTACTCCTCCAACGAGAACCTCCAACCCAGCGCCAAGCTCACTCTATTCTTCAAAGGCGTGGCGGCGGCGCTCCAGCAACTCCGGGAATGGATCCCAAAGCAGTTGGCCGACGAGTCACGCTCGATTTGTTCCGGAGTTCTGGAGAAGGTGCTGGTGAAGGTGGCCTTCCGCAATCCGGGCCTCAAGCTTACCAACATCCTCAAGAAGCTGCCGGCGGACGCTGATCTCGACGCACTTAAGGCCCTCGTCGCACCCATTGTGGACAGGGTGAACGAGGTCAAAAGGGTCGACGGCGGCCGCGTAGATTAGGCCGTCCGTTTTCTTCTTTCCTTGTCGCTGCCAGCCATGTCATGGGAACACTTTATTAGAGGCGCGACAAGTTATTTTTGTAATATAACTCTATCTTAGGCAGAAAATTGCTGTGTTACTTCCTTTACTCGACTCTTGGCTTTGTATGGTCCTGCCCTACGCTTTCTAGGGAAACTTGCCGGTGCAGGCACCCTTGCCGCGAGCGCCGAGTGCGGAACTTCAGCAGCCTGCTGGCGGGGTCGCTACCGACAAGCAACCTTGTCGCAACTAGTTGCAGCTCACTAAAGTTGTTGAGCGGACTCGAAACAAGGTAAGGGCGCTAGCGGCTCACTTAAGTTGCTGAGCGGACTCGAAGCAGAGTAAGGGCGCTAGCAGCTCACTTAAGTTGTTGAGCGGACTCGAAACAAAGTAAGGGCGCAGCTAGCTGCGAATTGGTTCCTCCGCGCACAGGTTTTCCATACAAAGCACGGTCGTTCAAGGAAAATAACTCAAAAACTTAAAAAACTGATTGCTCAAGCTTTAGCAACTTAGCTTTTGTGTCGTCTGCTTCCCGGCAAGGAGAAACTTTTTTGAACGGCCTGGTCCACACCATTATCTTCTCCTTCCCTCCCCGGTAAACCTTGTGGGCGAGGGAACCTTCCTTCTTTTGAGAAAGAAACAGAGAAATAAAGTAATGATATGGAGCCTTGGGCTCGTTATCGCTTACCGGGGTCTGGTGCTGCACAAAGTGTCAGATAATATATGCGAAAAAGGATTATAGCATAAAAGAAAGCTGACAAGATGTGTGGGGCACATGAACTTTACTAGTGCACGGGGTCTGCGCCCGGCTCTGTACAAAGGATTACATGCAACAGCGGCAAGACTTGTACAGAAAGGTGGTTGTCGGACAGGGTCCGACAACCGCGCCTTATGGGTAAAACTTATGAAGATGCTCGATGTTCCAGGAGTTGCTCACCGGAATGCCATCTTCGGTCTCAAGGCGGACAGCGCCGGGCCTAGTGACTCGTTTCACCCGATAAGGGCCTTCCCACTTCGGCGTCAACTTGTTGGAATTCTTGGCCGACTGAACGCGCCGAAGAACAAGGTCGCCTTCCTTGAGACTCCTGGCATTGACTCTGCGGCTATGGTAGCGGCGCAGAGCTTGCTGGTAGCGAGCGGCTCGCACAGCAGCCTGGAGACGGTCTTCCTCAAGGAGCAGCGCGTCATCTTGCCGCAGCTGCTCTTGCTCGAGCTCATCATAAGCGAGCACTCGAGGTGACCCGTATACGAGTTCCGTGGGGAGAACTGCCTCCGCTCCATAGACTAGAGCGAAGGGTGTCTGGCCAGTGGCTCGATTTGGCATCGTCCTGATCGACCAAAGAACCACCGGCAGCTCCTCGATCCAGTTTCTTCCGCACTTGTGCAGCCTGTCGAAAGTTCTGGTCTTGAGGCCTCGCAGCACTTCAGCGTTTGCCCTCTCCGCTTGACCGTTGCTTCTCGGATGAGCAACAGAAGCGAAGCAGACCTTGGCGCCAAGATCTTAGACGTACTGCATGAAGGTGCGGCTCGTAAATTGCGTGCCGTTGTCGGTGATGATCCTGTTCGGGATCCCGAAACGGCAAACAATCGACCTGAAGAACTTGCCTGCTGACTGTGCTGTCACCTTCCTCACTGGTTCCACTTCCGGCCACTTTGTGAACTTGTCGATTGCAACGTACAAGAACTCAAAGCCCCCGACAGCTCGGGGGAAGGGGCCGAGGATGTCGAGCCCCCAGACCGAAAATGGCCAGGATAAAGGGATCGTCTGGAGAGCTTGAGATGGATGGTGTATCTATTTGGAATGGAACTGGCACGCTTCACACTTGGTTACTTGTGCAGTTGCATCCTGGAGGGCTGTCGGCCAGAAGAAGCCTTGTCGGAATGCTTTGCCGACAAGTGCTCTTGCGCCAATGTGGTGACCACATATGCCTCCATGTATCTCTGCCAACAGCTGTTGTCCATCTTCCCGGCGAATGCACTTCAATTTCACACCGTTGAGTCTTATTCTGTACAGTGTGCTGTCGACAAACTTGTACATACTTGACTGCCGGGCTACTTTTTCAGCTTCTTCTTGCTCTTCGGGAATCTCTCCTGTCTGAAGGAAACGGGCAATCTGCTGCGCCCATGCTGGAGCTTGCGGCTCGACAACAAGGACTAAAGGCATATCTGTTGCTGCGGGAACATCCGCTTCTACGGCAAGAACCTGCGGTTCTGCCGGAGCGTGATATTCCCCGGCAAGCTTGCCGGAGCAGAACTTGCCGGGAGCGTTTGCTTCGACGGAACAAACCATAAAGTTTGCCGGAGCAGACTGCCCCTCAGCATCCTTGGTGTTGATCTTGGGGACTTTCTTGGCGGCGGCTTCGGGGAGCTCTGCTGGAAAGTAGTCACCAAAAACCAACTTCCTCTTCTTATTCTGTCCAGTTGATGGTGTCATGGAAGGTTGAGTCAGCTTGAGCACAAAGATCCCTGGTTCCACAGGCAACTTTAGTGCAGCGCATTTTGACAGGCCATCAGCAATGTCATTCTGAGCTCTTGGGATATGCTCCATTTGTAGGCCGTCAAAGCACTCTTTTAGCTTTCTCACTTCATCAACATAAGCTTCCATCAATGGACTCTGGTAGTTCTTGTTCACTTGGCGGACGACAAGCTGTGAGTCACCCCTGATAATGAGCTTCTTGATCCCAAGGTCGGCTGCGATTCTGAGACCGGCAAGCAATCCTTCATACTCTGCAGTATTGTTGGTTGCTTGCTCTTTGGGAAAGTGCATCTGGACTTCGTACTTGAGGTGCTCTCCGGTGGGTGCGATAAGCAGCACGCCAGCACCGGCACCTTGCAGCGAGAAGGCACCATCAAAGTACATCAGCCACTCTTTGCTTGACTCCTTGACGGGGATGCTTGTCTCTGGAATTTCTTCATCTGGAGTTGGCGTCCACTCTGCTATGAACTCTGCCAATGCCCTGCTTTGGATAGTTGAAGTGCTCTCAAACTTGAGGCCAAAGCTTGACAGTTCCAAGGCCCACTCGACAATCCCGCCTGTTGCTTCTGGATTTTGCAGTATCCTCTTCAGCGGAAAGCGAGTGATGACTGTGATCTCGTGTGCCTGGAAGTAATGGCGCAGCTTTCTCGAGGCCATGAGAAGGCCGAAAAGCAATTTTTGCACACCAGAGTACCTCGACCTAGCCCCCTGGAGAAGGGAGCTGACAAAGTAAACTAGGCGCTGCACCATCTTATTCTGCACGTCCTTGGACGTCTGCGCAGATCCATCTTTGTCGGGACCAGAGCTTGCCGGACCAGAGCTCGCCGGAGCTTGCCGGAGAAGCCCCCTGCTTGTCGCTGGATTCACTTGCCGCGGTTGCTGGCTCATCGTCCGCCTCCCTCTCCGCTACAAACGCAGCACTAACCACTTGATTGGTTGCCGCTAGGTACAGCAGCAACTTCTCTTGTGGCTTAGGTGCGACAAGTATTGGAGTGGAGGACAGGTACCTCTTCAAGTCCTACAGCGTAGCCTCCGCTTCCGGAGTCCATTTCATTGGACCTGCCTTTTTCAATATTTTGAAAAACGGCAGGGCGCGCTCAGCAGACTTAGGGATAAACCTGCTGAGAGCAGCCACGCAACCGGCAAGCCTTCGCACATCCTTGACGCGCTTCGGTGCTTCAATCTGCTCGATGGCCTTAATCTTGTCGGGATTGGCTTTAATTCCCCGCTGAGACACAAAGAACCCGAGAAGCTTGCCGGAAGGGACTCCAAACACGCACTTCTCGGGGTTGAGTTTGAGGTTGATCTTGCGCAGATTTGCAAAAGTTTCTTCTAAATCTTGGATCAGGGTAGCCTTGTCCTTGCTCTTGACCACTATATCATCCATGTAGGCTTCCACATTTCTGTGTATCTGTGGCTCAAAAGCGACATGGACTACTCTTGCAAATGTTGAACCAGCATTCTTCAACCCAAAGGGCATCCGTACAAAACAGTATGTGCCACAAGGGGTGATAAATGCGGTTTTCTCCTTATCCTCTTCTGCCATGAAGATTTGATGGTATCCTGAATACGCATCAAGAAATGAAAGCAAATCACATCCAGCTGTGGAGTCAACAATCTGGTCAATGCGCGGCAAGGGAAATGGATCTTTGGGACAAGCTTTATTGACATCAGTGAAGTCTATACAAAGCCTCCATTTCCCGTTCGCCTTGCGCACGACTACAGGATTGGCCAACCACGTGGGATGGAGCACTCCTCTGACAAGGCCTGCTGCTTCCAATTTCCTGATCTCTTCTGCAATGAACTCTTGGCGCTCCACTGCATGCTTCCTGACTCTCTGCTTGACGGGCCACGCATGAGGACAGACGGCAAGGTGGTGCTCGATTACTTTCCTGGGAACGCCGAGGATATCTGACGGTTGCCATGCAAACACGTCGACATTCGCCCGCAGGAAAGCAATGAGCGCGCTTTCCTATTTGGGGTCAAGCGTGGCACTGATGGTGAAGGTACCACCAGTGCCATCCTCCTTGGCGGACACCTTCTTGGTCTCGGGTGGAGCCGCCATCGTCTTCTTGCACTTGCGGGTGGAGCTCGATGGTGCGTCCTCGACGGTAGCGCGGCACTCCGAAGAGGTGCGCTTGCCGGAGTGGGCATCAGAGCTCTTGCCGGACTTGGCCTTCTTCTTCCCCCCGGGAGCTTCAGCGGCAAGCATGTGGTGATCAGCTGCGGCTGCTGCTTCCCGGTAGATCTTGTCGGCGCAGATAAGGGCATCCTTCTTGTCGCCGGGGACAGAGATGACACTTATCGGGCCTGGCATTTTGAGCACGTTGTATGCATAGTGAGAGGCTGCCATAAACTTGGCGAGCGCTGGACGGCCAAGGATCCCATTGTAGGGTAATGGAAAATCGGCAACGTCAAATGTGACCCTCTCAGTTCTGAAATTCAGCTCGCTGCCAAATGTGACCGGCAGCATGACCTTCCCTTTCGGCTTGCTCCTTCCCGGGTTGATTCCTTGGAATGTGCCGGTCTCTTCGAGCTCGCTGTCAGGGATCTGGAGTTTGTGAAGGACCGCGGAGGAGATGAGATTCAAGCCGGCCCCGCCGTCAACTAGCATCTTTGTGACCTTGAGGTTGCGGATAGTTGGTGAAACCAACATTGGCAAGCACCCGACCGTAGTTATGCGATCAGGGTGATCCCCAATGTCGAAGATGATAGGCGTGCTGGACCATTTCAGGGGCTTGCGTGACTCTATGGATGGCTCCGCTGCATTCACTTCCCGCATCCACTGCTTGAGCTGGCGGTGCGAAGTATTCAGAGAGGCGCCACCGTCAACGCACAGGACCTCTGTGGCTTTCTGAAATTCCTGCTCATCGGCCTCATCATCATCCACGTCTTCGTCATCGTCGTCATCTTCATCCTTGTCGCGGCCGCGGGGAGGTCTGTCTCCTAGCCGCTGTTTGGCCTTGCCGCGGCGTCCTCCCCGGCCGGGGCGTTTCTTGCCGGATCCACCAGTTCCTTCCTGGGCCTTCTCTTTGTCGCGTCGCTCGTATTCAGCTTTCTGCTGCTCAGCAAGCTATTCGACCTTCTTGCAGTTCTGGAGATCGTGACCCTTGGTGCGGTGAATCTTGCAATACTTCCTGCCGGAGCTGTCCTGCTTGTCGGCGGCCGCCACCGGATGGGCCGCCTTGTCGGAGCCACCAGCCTTAGCTTCCTTGGCGCCACCTCCGTTGCCGGTCTGCTCGACAGCTAGCACTTCCTTACCCTTATTCCTTCTGTTGTTCCGCCGCCGGCCTTTCCTTGCCGGGGCGGCATCCTCACTGTCAGATCCTCCTGCTCCTGTACTCTCTCCGGGGATCCTCCTCCCCTCTTCAGCGCGTGCACACTTGTCAGCCAGGGCGTAAAGCTCGCTGACGTCTCTGATCTTACACATCGCCATCTCCTCCCTCATCCTTCGGTTTCGCACGTTCTGATGGAACGCGCTGATGATCGCGGCGGGGTGGACGTCTGGGATGTTGTGCTGTACACGGCTGAATCTCTGAATGTACTTGCGCAATGGCTCTCCTTCCTTATGGGCGAGCAGATGAAGATCGCTCTCTTGGCCATGTGGCTTGTGGCCGCCTGTAAAGGCACCGACAAACTGATGGCACAAATCAGCCCAGGAGGATATGGAGTTGTCCGGCAAGTTCATGAGCCAGGATCTGACATTGGGCTTGAGCACCAGCGGGAAGTAGTTGGCAAGGATCTTGTCATCTCGCCCCCCGGCAGCCTGCACCGCAATGGTGTAGATGCTGAGGAACTCCGACGGATGCGTCTTGCCGTCGTACTTCTCCGGCACGTCTGGCTTGAAATTCTTTGTGCTGGGACACTGGACTTGCCGCAGCTCACGGGTGAACGCAGGACAACCTACCGCGTACGGCAGATCGCCTGGTTCCCCTGGCGCATGCATGTCAACAGAGAGCCCAGCGCGCTTGTCGGATTGACGTCGCGCTTCTCTTCGGCGCTCGATGCGAGTTCGAGCGTCTTCTTGTTGTCGTTCATGGAGAACTTGATGCTGGTCGCGACGAGCTCGTGGGTCCGACGACGCGGTGGAGCCGCTGTTGGGGTGGACCCGGCGAGTAAGCGATTTTGGCCTTCGTAGTGGAGAGTGCATGGAAGTCGCACCTCCCTCAGTCTTGTTGCCATCGGCTCGCGTCCGGCTGTCCTGCCGCGGCAGCGAGGTGCTTGGTCGCCGCGCAGTGTCGCCGTTGGCGAAGCCGATGAGGCTCTGGATAGTGGCCCTCCATTCGTCGGTCTTGTCCGCCGTCGGAGGATAGTTCAGGAGCAGCTGGGCCCGCGCCAAGGCTTCTGCTGGGGTGGTGGGCGGCGGAGGTGAACGGTGCGAGGAGAGGGGCGTGCTCGGACTCCTAACCAAGTTAGAAGGAGCAGCGTCCCGTCTCGGCGATCGCACCTCGCTGGGGCCAGCATGCTGGCGTGCATGTTGGTCTTGAACGCCACGCGAACCACCAGCTTGATCTTGGGTCAGCGGACGTATGGCGCTGCGAACGCTATGACGCTGCTGGTCCCGCGCCTCCTGAGAGGGGCGTGGTGCTCGCATGGACACCGAGGTCTGTGCCGCCTTGTCCTTGGACTTGACAGCGCTGTGGGCACCCTCGTCGACGCCCATTCCTCCGCCGGTGTCCACTCCACCACCCGTTTGCTCCGGAGGCGGTGGAAGCGACGCAGACAGAACAACTGCCTCCGAATCCTTCTTCTTCGGTGGCATGTCGATGAAGACGATGAAGATTTAGCTTGCGTGCACGCCGGATCGGGTTCGCACAATCTCGACGCCCCCTACCTGGCGCGTCAGAGATGTCGGGGGTGCTGATTCCACCAACACCTATGGGGACAGGGCCCCTTTCGGTTCGGTGGGAGGCGGAGAGCGCACAAAGAGCGGATCGAGGCGGTGCACGCGGGCGATTTTACCCAGCTTCGGGCCACATGGATGCGTAAAACCCTACTGCTGCTTGTTTGTGTGTATTGAATCTTTGCTCAGGAGCGATCAACGCTACCAGACTAAGCGTGGGAGTGTTTCTGGTGTCTCCAATGAGCCGAACTGGACGAACCTCCTCTACGTTGCGCCTGGGCCTCCTTTTATACTTTCAAGGGGTCACCGACAGGTGGCAACGTAGACTAGGAGGGTAAAAATGGAAAAGGATGCGGTAGGTGCAGCTACCGCTACTGTGGATACAGTGCGCCCTACCTAACTCTGACGGCAGGGGACAAGGGCATTAAATGCCTGTCTGAGTCTCCTAAACAGTAAAAAAGGTGACCGTTAGGAGCGCCACCGTTTGCCACGATGGGCTTCTCTTCATCTCCGCTTGCCACCACGTACCCCTAGCTGCACGGCCTCCTGCCACGTGTGCTTGGGAGAGTCCCAGAGCGACACGTTAGCAGGTGTGCTGGAGCGCGGGCACGAAGTGGGGGTTTCCCGCGGCAAGCTCCTTGCCGCGGCCGTCGTCTTTTCGCGTCCGGAAGCTTGTCGCTCGCTGGATCTTGCCGGGACGCAGGGCGCGTCGCGGCAAGCTTTCTCGGTATGCCTTGAGTGGCCTTCCCAGCAAGCTCCTCTTGACGGGGTCTTGTCTCTTCCCGGCAAGATCCTCTCGCCGGGGCCTTGGTTGGCCTTCCCGGCAAGCTCCTCTTGCCGGGGCCTTGGTTGGTCTTCCCGGCAAGCTCCTCTTGCCGGGGCCTTGGTTTGAGTACTTTGTTCTTGAATGGTCTTCAAGGGATCCACGGAGGGTCTTGGCGGTCACCGCGGCAAGCCTTGCCGCGGGGTGCTGCAACTGCTCGTGCACGAGTTCGGGATACTAGGGTACCCCTACTCTAGTACACCGACACCCATGGAGTCACGTTTTGCGGTACGCCACACCCCTCCCGATGAACAGGACCCCCGTTTCGACCGTAGCTCTCCAACACAAGTTCGTTTCCTCCGTTTTGTGGTACGCCACACCCCCCAATCAACAGGACCCCCGTTTCGACCGTAGGAGGTCCGTTTCCTCCATTTTGTGGTACGCCAGACCCCTCCCAATGAACAGGATCCTGTTTCGACCGTGGCCAATCGAACACAAGGCTGTTTCCTCCGTTCTGCGGTACGCCAGGCCTCATTTCCATCGGTCGTTCCGTCCAAGCCCTCGCGATGAACACGACGATGCATTCCGTTCCGACCTAGCCGGTTGGCTCCCCATGAACACGACGACGACACTGTTTCTCCGTTCCGACCCAGCCGTACGTATGCGCGAGTAGGCGTTCGAGACCCTGCCCGTATGTACGTATGTGGCTGTATTTTCTTTCTTGCACATTGGCCGATGTACGTACATGTACATGCTACATGCACGCCTCTACTATGACACGTGCACGCCTCTACATCGACCAGTATGTACGTACACGTTCGCGACCAGAATGATAATGCTATGTACGCTTCGACCAGGTGGGTCCCGACTGTCACACACTTCCTTGCCTGCGAATATGTAGCTGGTGGGTCCCAGCAGTCAGGGGGGCGAATCATTTTTTGCCTGGACGCAATTCCTTGCATGCAAAGATGTAGCTGGTGGGTCCCAGCAGACAGGGGAAAACATTTTTTTCGCAAAATACTGTGGCCCGTCTGGTGGGTCCCTGCTGTCAGGTGGAGGAATAATTATTTTGCGTGTAATAAGGAGGCACTTCCTTGCGGCCGCCGTGGACCCAGCTGTCAGCCTCTCCACATACAGTACTCTTCCGATGGAAGTCGTTACTGGACCACATTGACCACGCCGCGTCGAGAGCACCAGGGTGGTGGACGACGGCGAGTGGCGAGGCCTAGGAAAGGGAAGACGCGGAGCCGGGGAAGACACGACAGTGGAAGCCCGCGCAGAGAGGAGTATGAGGGTTCACTGGTTCGTCTGCGGTGTGAGGCTGCCATCGCTGCAGGGCCTGGCCAGCGGTGGGAATAGTAGGGGGCGGTGAGGCCTCCGCGGCAGCACAGCCGGCCACGGGAGGCAGGAGCATGCGGCACGACCGGCGCTGCTTTGGGCGGCTAGAAAAAGAAGAGCAGAGGTTGAAGAAGCACTACGGCCGTTGGATGGACATCGTATGGTCACTGGAGCTAGAATCGTTCATATTGACTAAGTTGGCAAAGCACTCCGTCCCCGTCAAAATTGTAGGCCCACAAGTCAGCCTTCCACGAAGGTGGGTCCCAACTAGCAGGGGGAGTATTCATTTCTTTTGTGCGTAATAAGGAGGCACTTCCGGTGGGTCCGAGCTAACAGCGGGGAACCTTTTTTTCGCGAATTACGGTGGCCCGTCCGGTGGGTCCCAGTAGTCAGGGGAAATGTTTTTTTCGCCAAACACGGTGGCCCGTCCGGTGGGTCCCTGCTGTCAGGTGGAGGAATAATTATTTTCCGCGTAATAAGGAGGCCCTTCCTTGCGGCTGCCGTGGACTCAGCTGTCAGCCTCTCCACGTATAGTACTCTTCCTATGCAAGTCGTTCCTTGACCACGTTGACCACGCCGCGCCGAGAGCACCAGGGTGGTGGACGATGGTGAGCGGCGAGGCCTAGGAAGGGGACAACGCGGAGCCGGGGAAGACACGACAGTGGAAGCCCGCGCGGAGAGGAGTACGAGGGTTGAGGCTGCGGGGTGAGGCTGCCGTCGCCACAGAATAATAGGGGGTGTGGGTGAGTGGAGGGATGGCCTGGCCAGCGGTGGGAGTAGTAGGGGCGGTGAGGCCTCCGCGGCAGCACAGTCGGCCACGTGAGGCAGGAGCAGGCATCACGACCACTGCTGCTTTGGGCGGCTAGAGCAAGAAGACCAGAGGTTGAAGAAGCACTACGACCATTGGATGGACATCGTGTGGTCACTACACCTAGAATCGTTCATATTGACTAAGTTGACAAAGCCCTTGGTATGGGTCAACTTAGTAGGCCCATGATACGTCTCCAACGTATCTATAATTTTTGATTGCTCCATGCTATATTATCTACTGTTTTGGACATTATTGGGTTTTATTATACACTTTTATATTATTTTTGGGACTAACCTATTAACCGGAGGCCCAGCCCTGAATTGCTGTCTTTTGCCTGTTTTAGGGTTTCCAAGAAAAGGAATATCAAACGGAGTCCAAACGGAATGAAACCTTCGGAAACGTGATTTTCTCATCAGATAAGATCCAGGAGACATGGACCCTCCGTCAAGAAAGCCACGAGGCGGTCACGAGGGTGGAGGGCACGCCCCCCTTAGGGCGCGCCCCTTGCCTCGTGGGCCCCTCGAAGCTCCACCGACATACTTCTTACTCCTATATATATCCACGTACCCCCATACGATCGGGGAAGGAGCCAAAAACCTAATTCCACCACCGCAACTTTCTGTATCCACGAGATCCCATCTTGGGGCCTGTTCCGGAGTTCCGCCGGAGGGGGCATCGATCAGGGAGGGCTTCTACATCATCATCCAAGCCCCTCCGATGAATTGTGAGTAGTTTACTTCAGACCTACGGGTCCATAGTTAGTAGCTAGATGGCTTCTTCTCTCTTTTTGGATCTCAATACAATGTTCTACCCCTCTCCCGTGGAGATCTATTCAATGTAATCTTCTTTTTGCGGTGTGTTTGTTGAGACCGATGAATTGTGGGTATATGATCCAGTCTATCTATGAATAATATTTGAATCTTCTCTGAATACTTTTATGTATGATTGGTTACCTTTGAAAGTCTCTTCGAATTATCAGTTTGGTTTGGCCTACTAGATTGGTTTTTCTTACCATGGGAGAAGTGCTTAGCTTTGGGTTCGATCTTGCGGTGTCCTTTCCCAATGATAGAAGGGGCAGCAAGGAACGTATTGTATCGTTGCCGTCGAGGATAACAAGATGGGGTTTTTATCATATTGCATGAAACTATCCCTCTACATCATGTCATCTTGCTTAAGGCGTTACTCTGTTTTTAACTTAATACTCTAGATGCATGCTGGATAGCGGTCGATGAGTGGAGTAATAGTAGTAGATGCAGAATCGTTTTGGTCTACTTGTCTCGGACCTGATGCCTATATACATGATCATACCTAGATATTCTCATAACTATGCTCAATTCTGTCAATTGCTCAACAGTAATTTGTTCACCCACCGTAGAATACTTATGCTATTGAGAGAAGCCACTAGTGAAACCTATGGCCCCGGGTCTCTTTCTCATTATATCAATCTCCATCACTTTATTATTGCTTTGCTTTTACTTTCTACTTTTCATCTCCATACCAAAAATATTATTTATCATCTCTATCAGATCTCACTTTCGTAAGTGACCGTTAAGGGATTGACAACCCCTAAGCGCGTTGGTTGCATTGAGCTATTGTTTTTGTGTAGGTACGAGGGACTGGAGCATAGCCTCCTACTGCATTGATACCTTGGTTGTCAAAAATTGAGGGAAATACTTATGCTACTTTGCTGCATCATCCGTTCCTCTTCGGGTAAATCCAACGCAGTGCTCATGAGGTAGCAAGAATAATTTCTGGCGCCGTTGCCGGGGAGTCTGCGCAGAAGTCAACATACCAAGTACCCATCACAATCCCTATCTCCCGCATTACATTATTTGCAATTTGCCTCTCGTTTTCCTCTCCCCCACTTCACCCTTGCCGTTTTATTCGCCTTCTCTCTCTCTATCCTCCCTCTCTCTCTCTCTCTATTTGCCTCTTTTACCTGTTTGCTTTTTGTTTGTTTGTGTGTTGGATTGCTTGTTTGTTGCGATGGCTCAAGATAATACTAAATTGTGTGACTTCACCAATACCAATAATAATGATTCCTTAGCACTCTGATTGCTCCTCTTACCGATGCTGAATCTTGTGAAATTAATACTGCTTTGCTGAATCTTGTCATGAAAGATCCGTTCTCCGGCCTTCCTAGTGAAGATGCCGCTACCCATCTTAATAGCTTCGTTGATTTGTGTAACATGCAAAAGAACAAAGATGTCGATAATGATATTGTTAAATTGAAACTGTTTCCTTTTTCGCTTAGAGATTGTGTTAAAGCTTGGTTTTCATCTTTGCCTAAAAATAGTATTGATTCATGGAACAAGTGCAAAGATGCTTTTATCTCTAAGTATTTTCCTCCCGCTAAGATCATCCCTCTTAGAAACGATATTATGAATTTTAAACAACTTGATCATGAACATGTTGCACAAGCTTGGGAGAGAATGAATTTAATGATACATAATTGCCCTACACATGGTTTAAATTTGTGGATGATTGTTCAGAATTTTTATGCCGGATTCAATTTTGCTTCTAGAAATCTTTTAGATTCGGCCGCGGGAGGCACTTTTATGGAAATCACTTTAGGAGAATCTACTAAACACCTAGATAATATTATGGTTAATTATTCTCAATGGCATACTGAAAGATCTACTAAAAAGGTGCATGCGATAGAAGAAATTAATGTTTTCAGTGGAAAGATGGATGAACTTATGAAATTATTTGCTACTAAGAGTGTCTCTTCTGATCCTAATGATATGCCCTTGTCTACTTTGATTGAGAATAATAATGAATCTATGGATGTGAATTTTGTTGGTAGGAACAATTTTGGTAACAACGCGTATAGAGGAAATTTCAATCCTAGGCCTTATCCTAGTAATCCCTTTAATAATTATGGTAATTCCTACAACAATTCTTATGGAAATTATAATAAGATGCCCTCTGATTTTGAATCTAATATTAAAGAATTTATTTCTTTGCAAAAGAATCTTAATGCTATGATTGAAGAAAAAATGCTTAAGATTGATGATTTGGCTAGGAACGTAGATATAATTGCTCTTGATGCTGATTCTTTGAAACTTAGATCTATTCCACCTAAGCATGATATCAATGAGTCTCTCAAAGCCATGTGAATTTCCATTGACGAGTGCAAAGAAAGAACCGCTAGGATGCGTGCTAAGACAGATGCCTTTATAAAAGCGTATTCTTCTAGTTCCTATGAAAATAATGATGAAGATCTAAAGTTATTGATGTGTCCTCTATAAATAAAGCGTTTACTAAATATATCGTTGATGCCTTGATGCAATCTTATGAAGAAAAACTTGAGTTCGAAGTTTCTATCCCTAGAAAACTTTATGATGAGTGGGAACCTACTATTAAATTTAAAATTAAAAATTATGAGTTTTATGCTTTGTGTGATTTGGGTGCTAGTGTCTCTACTATTCCCAAAACTTTGTGTGATTTGTTAGATTTCCGTGATTTTGATGATTGCTCTCTAAACTTGCATCTTGCGGATTTCACTATTAAGAAACCTATGGGAAGAATTAATTATGTTCTTATTGTTGCAAATAGGAATTATGTGCCCGTAGATTTTATCATTCTTGATATAGATTGCAATCCTTCTTGCCCTATTATTCTTGGTAGACCTTTCCTTAGAACGGTTGCTGCAATTATTGATATGAAGGGAGGGAATATTAGATTTCAATTTCCATTAAAAAAGGGCATGGAACACTTCCCTAGAAATAAAATAAAATTACCATATGAATCTATCATGAGAGCCACTTATGGATTTCCTACCAAATATGGCAATACCTAGATCTATTCTTGCTTGTTATGCCTAGCTAGGGGCGTTCAACGATAGCGCTTGTTGGGAGGCAACCCAATTTTATTTTTATTCCTTGCTTTTTGCTCCTATTTAGTAATAAATAAATTATCTAGACTCTGTTTTGTTTGTGTTTTTTGTGTTTAATTAGTGTTTGTGCCAAGTAGAACCGTTGGGAAGACTTGGGGAAAGTCTTGTTGAACTAGACGTAAAAAACAGAAACTTTAGTGCTCACGAGAACTGCTGTCATTTTTTTGGAAAGTGATATTTAGTTAATTATTTTTTCAGATAATAAATAGATAAATTCCTCATGTCCATCAATTTATTTTAAAAAAATTTGGGTTCCAGATCTTGCGCTAGCTACAGATTACTACAGACTGTTCTGTTTTTGACAGATTCTGTTTTTCGTGTGTTGTTTGCTTATTTTGATGAATCTATGGCTAGTAAAATAGTTTATAATCCATAGAGAAGTTGTAATACAGTAGATTTAACGCCAATATAAATAAATAATGAGTTCATTACAATACCTTGAAGTGGTCTTTTGTTTTCTTTCGCTAACGGAGCTCACGAGTTTTCTACTTTATGTTTTGTGTTGTGAAGTTTTCAAATTTTGGATAAATATTTGATGGATTATGGAACAAGGAGTGGCAAGAGCCTAAGATTGGGGATGCCCATGGAACCCCCAAGATAATCTAAGGACACCTAAAAGCCAAAGCTTGGGGATGCCCCGGAAGGCATCCCCTCTTTCGTCTACTTCTATCGGTAACTTTACTTGGAGCTATATTTTTATTCACCGCATGATATGTGTTTTGCTTGGAGCGTCTTTTATGATTTGAGTCTTTGCTTGTCAGTCTACCACAATAATCCTTGCTGTACACACATTTTGAGAGAGCCATACATGATTTGGAATTTGATAGAATACTATATGTGCTTCACTTATATCTTTTGAGCTTTATAGTTTTGCTCTAGTGCTTCACTTATATCTTTTAGAGCACGGTGGTGGATTTGTTTTATAGAAACTATTGATATCTCATGCTTCACTTAGATTATTTTGAGAGTCTTAATATCTTGGTAATTTGCTTAAAATCCTAATATGCTTGGTATGCAAGATTAATAATAAAACATTCGTATGAGTGTGTTGAATACTAAGAAAAGTTTGATACTTGATGATTGTTTTGAGATATGGAGGTAATAATATCGAAGTCATGCTAGTTGAGTAGTTGTGAAATTGAGAAGTACTTGTGTTGAAGTTTGCAAGTCCCGTAGCATGCACGTATGGTAAACGTTATGTAACAAATTTTAAACATGAGGTGTTATTTGATTATCTTCCTTATGAGTGGCGGTCGGGGACGAGCGATTGTCTTTTCCTACCAATCTATCCCCCTAGGAGCATGCACGTAGTGCCAAGGTTTTTGATGACTTGTAGATTTTTGCAATAAGTATGTGAGTTCTTTATGACTAATGTTGAGTCCATGGATTATACGCACTCTCACCCTTCCATCCTTGCTAGGCTCTTCGGTACCGTGCATTGCACTTTCTCACATTGAGAGTTGGCGCAAAATTCGCCGGTGCATCCAAACCCCGTGATATGATATGCTCTTTCACACATAAACCTCCTTATATATTCCTCAAAACAGCCACCATACCTACCTATTATGGCATTTCCATAGCCATTCCGAGATATATTGCCATGCAACATTCCATCATTCCGTTCATCATGACACATTCATCATTGTCATATTGCTTAGCATGATCATGTAGTTGACATAGTATTTGTGGCAAAGCCACCATTCATAATTCTTTCATACATGTCACTCTTGATTCATTGCATATCCTGGTACACCGCCGGAGGCATTCATATAGAGTCATCTTTGTTCTAGTATCAAGTTGCAATCATTGAGTTGTTAATAAATAGAAGTGTGATGATCATCATTATTAGAGCATTGTACCAAGTGAGGTATAAAAAAAAGAGAAAGGCCATAAAAAAGAAAAGGCCCAAAAAAATGAGAGAAAAAGAGAGAAGGGACAATGTTACTATCCTTTTACCACACTTGTGCTTCAAAGTAGCACCATGATCTTCATAGTAGAGAGTCTCTCATGTTATAACTTTCATATACTAGTGGGAATTTTTCATTATAGAACTTGGCTTGTATATTCCAACAATGGGCCTTCTCATGTTCCCTAGGTCTTCATGAGCAAGCAAGTTGGATGCACACCCACTAGTTTCTTTTGTTGAGCTTTCATACATTTATAGCTCTAGTGTATCCGTTGCATGGCAATCCCTACTCCTTGCATTAACATCAGTCGGTGGGTATCTCCATAGTCCATTGATTAGCCTCGTTGATGTGACACTTTCTCCTTTTTTGTCTTCTCCACATAACCCCCTCATTATATTCTATTCCACCCATAGTGTTATGTCCATGGCTCGCGCTCATATATTGCGTGAAAGTTTATAGGTTTGAGATTACTAAAGTATGAAACAATTGCTTGGCTTGTCATCGGGGTTATGCATGATGAGAGCATTCTTGTGTGATGAAAATGAAACATGACTAAACTATATGATTTTGTAGGGATGAACTTTCTCTGGCCATGTTATTTTGAGAAGACATAATTGCTTAGTTAGTATGCTTGAAGTATTATCATTTTTATGTCAATATGAACTTTTGTCTTGAATCTTTCGGATCTGAATATTCATACCACAATTAAGAAGAATTACATTAAAATTATGCCAAGTAGCACTCCGCATCAAAAATTCTATTTTTATCATTTACCTACTCGAGGACGAGGAGGAATTAAGCTTGGGGATGCTTGATACGTCTCCAACGTATCTATAATTTTTCATTGCTCCATGCTATATTATCTACTGTTTTGGACATTATTGGGCTTCATTATCCACATTTATATTATTTTTGGGACTAACCTATTAACCAGAGGCCTAGCCAAGAATTGGTGTTTTTTGCCTGTTTTAGGGGTTCGAAGAAAAGGAATATCAAACGGAGTCCAAACGGAATGAAACCTTCGGAAACGTGATTTTCTCATCAGATAAGATCCAGGAGACTTGGACCCTCTGTCAAGAAAGCCACGAGGCGGTCACGAGGGTGGAGGGCGCGCCCCCTGCCTCATGGGCCCATTGAAGCTCCAACGACGTACTTCTACATCCTATATATATCCACGTGCCCCCAAATGATCGGGGACGGAGCCAAAAACCTAATTCCACCGCCGCAACTTTCTGTATCCAAGAGATCCCATCTTGGGGCCTGTTCCGGAGCTCCGCCGAAGGGGGCATCAATCACGGAGGGCTTCTACATCATCATCCAAGCCCCTTCGATGAATTGTGAGTAGTTTACTTCAGACCTACGGGTCCATAGTTAGTAGCTAGATGGCTTCTTCTCTCTTTTTGGATCTCAATACAATGTTCTCCCCCTCTCTCGTGGAGATCTATTCGATGTAATCTTCTTTTTACGGTGTGTTTGTTGAGACCGATGAATTGTGGGTTTATGATCCAGTCTATCTATGAATAAAATTTGAATCTTCTTTGAATTCTTTTATGTATGATTGGTTATCTTTGCAAGTCTCTTCGAATTATCAGTTTGGTTTGGCCTACTAGATTGGTTTTTCTTACCATGGGAGAAGTGCTTAGCTTTGGGTTCGATCTTGCGGTGTCCTTTCCTAGTGACAGAAGGGGCAGCAAGGCACGTATTGTATCGTTGCCATCGAGGATAACAAGATGGGGTTTTTATCATATTGCATGAAACTATCCCTCTACATCATGTCATCTTGCTTAAGGCGTTACTCTGTTTTTAACTTAATACTCTAGATGCATGCTGGATAGCGGTCGATGAGTGGAGTAATAGTAGTAGATGCAGAATCGTTTTGGTCTACTTGTCTCGGACGTGATGCCTATATACATGATCATACCTCGATATTCTCATAACTATGCTCAATTCTGTCAGTTGCTCAACAGTAATTTGTTCACCCACCGTAGAATACTTATGCTCTTGAGAGAAGCCACTAGTGAAACCTATGGCCCCTGGGTCTCTTTCTCGTTATATCAATCTCCATCACTTTATTATTGCTTTGCTTTTACTTTGATTTTACTTTTTACTTTGCATCTCTATACCAAAAATATTATTTATCATCTCTATCAGATCTCACTTTCCTAAGTGACCTTGAAGGGATTGACAACCCCTAATCGCGTTGGTTGCATTGAGCTATTGTTTTTGTGTAGGTACGAGGGACTCGAGTATAGCCTCCTACTGGATTGATAACTTGGTTCTCAAAAACTGAGGGAAATACTTATGCTACTTTGCTGCATCATCCCTTCCTCTTCGGGGAAATCCAACACAGTGCTCAAGAGGTAGCAGCCCACAGGTCAGCTTCTGAAATGGTGCGCCCCAGATGTCAGGGGGAGGAATCATTTTTTGGGTGGGTGAAGCAAGAATATCTGAGATTGAAGAAGAAGCACAGCATCCGTTGGATGGACATCCAATGGCCACTACTGCTAGAACCGTGTGTTGACTATAATAAGTTACCAAAGCCTTGCATACGCGTCAACTTCTTTTTTTAGGGGACACGTCATAGGCCCACAAGTGTGTGGCAGAGAACTTAGAGCCCATTTGCGATTTGTAAGAATGTATATCCCATTTTTGAATTCAAATGGAATTTACTATAGCCCATTTACAGTTTGTTAAAAGTACATCCCATTTTCTAGCTAGGACAATGATTAATATTTTCAACCAACCGTTCAAGACAGAATTCAATAAAATCTCCCACATTTTGATGGGATCCGAAATATTTTTATCCCGAAATTTCTAGTCAGATTAAATATAAATTTGTATTACGTAAAAATCTAACGAACAATTGCGCGCGCAACAATTAAAAATTAAGATTTTGAAAATCCATAAATAATATTTTATAAACTAATTTTGTGCTTGGTGCATTTTTTATAGTTACTTCCCAGTTTTTATAATTACATCCCATTTATTATTATTTAAAGCCCATTTTCCTGTTAAGCCTAATGCATCCCTCCTAGGAAAGATTTGCAGCCCAGCTGGGCAGAGAATAAGAAGTTGACCTTGCCTGGGTATTCATCAAAAAAATGTATAGCTAGGCTAGCCATTTTCATCTTGAAAAAATTTAATATCTGGGCTGGATATCTGTCCTGGGCTAGACGGGCCACAGCCTGCCTAGTTAATACCCTGCTCTCCTCTTAACAACAACGAAACATCGCCAAGAAAAACTCTGAAGTGCTCACGCTTCAAAAACATAAATACTACTCGAGCAGCTTGCTCCTAGCTGTCGGCCGCACCTTGTGCAACTCTCTCGTTTATATTGAGTACATAGGTAGACAATGGTGTGGGACCATGATGTCAGGAAACTAGGAGGAAGGAAAAAAATATATTTGTACATAATGAGGCATTCGCGTGCGTACGGCTATGGCCCTAGTGGGTCCCTACTGTTATCCAGTCAAAACAAAGTCATCTCCTGAATCCTCATGTTCATTGACCATGTTAACAATGCTCAGCGCCATGGCGAGCGCAACAACTCAAAGAACGATGGAGAGGGCCTCGCGGGCCCTACAGATGGTCTAATACAACGCCCGCAGCTCATTCAGGAAGCGAGGATCATCAGACACCTATGAGCACCTTTGAGAGACTGAGACGACATGAAACAGTAAGGCCGCGCTTGGGAGCTCTGGTTTATTTCACACCTGTATTAAGATACAAGTGTAATTTACTCATCATCGGAAACAACACTTAAAATACAGGCATTATGAAACCGACGGCCCGAGGTCTGTAATTAAAACCAGTGGGTTTCGTGTGTAATTTGAGAGACTGGTGTATATTTTACTAGTCTAAATCGACCAACCAAGCGCTTCGCCTAAGACCATCTGCTTTTATTTACAAGCGTCAGTTTTACAAGCGGTTTTGGTTGGAAAACAACGATCCAATCACGTCCTAAGATGATGAGTTGGTCGGAAGATCATATGGTTTCACGTCTAACCTACCCGACTTGTCGTATATGCTATGAATGAAACATAAGACGACGAACTTCTTAAGCACGGAAACAATAGAAGAGGATGATCTTCCTAACAAGCAAATCACTGGCATTAGATTGACATGCAAAACAATACGAAGCATTATTCTCAAGAGGCACGGTGAACAGCTCGTGATGCCGCATGCCACAACATTCCGAGCTCAACTTTGCAATCAAACACAAGGCCTGTCATTACATAGACAATATTCAGAACAAACTCTTAAAATATCTTACATAAGTCAACATTCATGTGACTATGCATCTCAGCAGAGTAAATATTTACTTCTGAACTGAAGACAGGAATAGGAATAAACGATCGACGTTGCTCACAACAAAGGGCGTCCCACTCAAAAATATCAAATGCATGTCTTCTAGCTAACATTAATGAGCAAAAATTGACAAGGTTTTCCAATTCCAATATATTAAACTAATGTCAACTTTGACAAGCTTTTCCCATTCAAAATATGTAATGCCTATTATTGTGGAACGGGCAGGGTTTGTCATCAGTTTGTCATTTGATAGTTCGGTGGCTCAAGGTGATGACAAATGATTAGAGAACCATTCGATGTATTGTGCATGATGTGAAGTATTAAGGAGGACACGAACCATCTGAAAATTTTGTGCAGTTCCACTAAAATCAAGCTGAGCATCCCTGTGGATTTCTTATTTATATGCTGCTAGAAAACAAAGACACATCAGCACACACATGAATATTGGCCCCAGTGTCAACCCACCAATCGGTGGACTAACAAACTGAAAGTACGGTAAACAAATTACCATACCCAGATGCTTAGAGTGACATCGACAGACTTGGAGTCCTGTCCTGGCTTCATGGTACTTGTTTGCCCAGTGTTCCACCAAACCATAAGTAAAGCAGCCATCTCTCTTTTTGTCTTTCTTCTTACCCTCCTTAATGGCCGACCCTGGCAGCACCATTCAAACATATAGTCTGGTGGCTCAAGGTGACGATGAATGATTAGAGAACCATTCGATGTATTGTGCATGATGAAGTATTATGAAGGACACAAACCATATGGACATTTTGTGCAGTTCCACTAAAATCAAGCTGAGCGTCCCTGTGGATATCGTATTTATATGCTACAAGAAAACAAAGACACAACAACACAGACATGAATATTGGCCCCAGTGTCAACCCACCAATTGGTGGACTAACAAACTAAAAGTACGGTAAATAGATTACCATACCCAAATGCCCGATCATTGTTGCTTAGAATGACATTGATAGATTTGGAGTCCTATCCTGGCTTCCTATACTTGTTTGGGCACTTTTTGCCCAGTGCACTCCACGTGTTGTAGAGTTTCCTATGCTCTCTGCAGACTAGTCATGTCACCAGCGTCTACTGATACTCTATAAAGCTTCTCAATCATTCCTTGTGTAATGTAGCGCAAACAGTGACTACTTCTTTCCGCAAAGTGGTAAGACCAACTGGACCCACTAATGCAGCAGTTTGCCTTAGACACATTGGCTCCTTTTGTGCAGTTCAACTAAAATGAAAGTCGGAATAAAACCAAACTTTAATTTTGATATCCCTCTAAGCAACAAAAGGTATAAGGGAAACAATTACTGAGAAATAACGGTTGATGACTTGTACTCCCAAGAGAAAAACATCTACTGATCTACCTCATCTTAATGGGAAACAAAGCAGGAGAGTAGCAATTCTCAATCAGTGTGATTCATTCATATTAACCGAGACATTATCTTAACAATGCCTTGTTTCAACATGTATAAAGAACAACAAAGCAGAAAAGTATCATTCCTAAAACAATGCGACTGATTCATTTTAACAGAGACATTATCTTAACAATACCTTGGTTAGACATGTAGAAAGAACTACAAAGCAGGATAGTACCATTTGTAAAACACTGTAACTGATATATAATAACAGAGACATTATCTGAACAATGCATTTCTTAAACATGTACTCCGGCCAATCCCTAACAGAAATGGTACTCCCGCCGATCCCAAACAAGTATTGCAGTTTTGGACTAAGATTCAGTAGTTAATTCTGAGGAAAGTTGGTACCGACCTTTCAAGACCAATATTTGAAACAACTCGTGAGGAAGACCTGAGAGAGATCTCAACACATATATGGAAATCTGGTCTCATTTTGTGTAGTTCCACCAAAATTAAGCGAAGCAAAATGTCGCAATAGCAACAAGTTGAATAGATATCCATGTTTTAACAAAGGCAAAAAGGACTCAATTACTGGCCAATAAAGGAGGATTAAACATGCGGCCACAAAAATGGTAATCCTGCCAATCCCTAACAAGTGTTGCAGTTTTGAAATAAGATTCAGTAGTTAATTCTATGAGTGGCATTGCTTAATTTTACCAGCGGCATTAGATTAACAAAAAACATAAACAATTCTAGGGGAGAGTGGGCGTAACAACAACATGTGCTTACATCTACTTATAAAGGGGGTGATGCAGAGTTTGTTGTAACAAAGCAACAATCATAATGTCTGGGTTGGTCCCATTTTTGTTCACTACTTAATGGGAAAAGACAACAATACAATAGCTTCAATTCAACATTTATTTAAAACAGTACCAATACAAGTAGCACAACATCTCAAAACACACTGCACGATCTTGTGGATGATGGCAAGTACCAACATGTCATGACGCACACAAGATCACGTACGAATCTGCCAACACGAATAGGAAATCCAATCTCGTTTTGTGCAGTTACTCTGAAATCAAGTAAAGTCACCGGTGTGACATTTAAGTTTGCTATAGCAACAAGTTGTATAGATATCCCTGATTTAACAGAGGTAAAAAGGAAATAATTAATGCCAATAAAGGAGGATGAAACATGCGGCCACAAAAAGAAGCATCTACCTTATCTTGGTGGAAAACAAAGTATAGGACAGTAGCATTTCTAAAACGGTTGCATTGATTCATACTAACAGAGAAATTCTCTTAAAATAGTTCAGTAGTTAACTCTGAGAGTGGCATTGCTTAAAATACAATAGCTTCAATTCAACATTTATTTAAAACAGTACCAATACAAGTAGCACAACATCTCAAAACATACTGCACGATCATGTGGATGGGACATGGGACATGCCAGCACCATGTGCGTCCACACGTATAAATGGGTGATGCAGAGTATGTAGCCAAGCAACATATCTGCGTTGGTCCCATATTTGTTCTCGTTGAAACATTTCTCGATGTGAGGGCAGCAAATCTAGTCCTGCACAAACTACCTGACCCCCCAGTTTCTTTCCCTTTTCAACAAAGAGTTCGGTTCCTTACAGATTTGTGTACTGGGTTACCCCCTTTTTCCCTTTTCGACCAACAAGGCGGCTGGATATCTAGTCTATACTACTTTCCCTCCCTCCTTTCCTCATTGAACCATGTCCTAGATTCATGCTCCACCCCACCACACCCTTCTTTCCTCTTTGAACCAAGACCTAGATTCGACTACAGAATCGAAAAAGATCAGCATGCAGCTAGACCAATGACGGTTTCAAAGAAACTTATACCTTAGGGTCGTCAGGATGTGGCAAGGCGTGCGGCGGGAGGTCAGATCTTCCCACACTATGTACGACAGCAAGGAAGAAGGGGTCGGTGGCCCTCCCGCACAGGCGTTGGGTGAAAGAGAAAAGCGCAGCCGGCAGTGGATTGCCTCCCTCGCCGAAGGCGATAGAGTGAATGTTGCACCTCCTCCCCTTCCCGATGC
>NC_041380.1:180775809-180783187 GCF_002162155.2 Triticum dicoccoides
GGGGGTGAGAGAGACAGAGGCCACAATGCAGTCTTGTTTAGATCTGGTGAAGAGGGTGAGAGACAGTGAATATAGCAAACCCTAGCAAAGAAATGCTAAGCCTCCAGCGTGTATATATATATATTTAGTGCGGCGAGAGTGTGGAGAGTGCAAACCCTAGCGAACAAGCGCTGAGGCTCCAGCTTATATATATACTATAGTACGGACTGAACTCCCGTGCCTTAACTGCACCTGCTCTTGGCTGTATGACAGGTGGGCCATCCACATTTTGGGCCCACCTGTAATAAACCCAAAGGCAGGTGCACTAAAGTCAATGAAGCTGTGTCCATATAGTACTCGTGTATACGACTAATATATAGTGGAGTGGTTTTCTTATTCTCTCCATAACAATCGTTATAAATTGTTTAAGTACGAAAAGAAACTCTTTATTTAACATGCCAGTGAAGAAAACTACTGTCCACGCGTCCTGGTCGCACTTCCTGTCCTTCACGTGCGGTACACTACCCTCCCTTAAGTGAACAACCACACATGCGCCAAATTATCGGAAATGTGTGAGAGTGTGTACAAATAAAGAATTTTAATTTCAATTTTCGAAAAGGTTTGAGAGTATGTACAGTTTGCCCTCTCTAATAATTATGGTTTGTTGTGTTCGGCCTAAACTTGGTCAAACTTTACAAAGTTTGACTTTAGTCAAATCTAATATGCGGGGTAAATAAAAATGGAGGGCTACTACGTCCATCCAGGTTTTTAGTCCACACCATTTTTTCAATCAAATTAATAGCTGGACAAATAAAATTACAGGGGAGCTGGAGACAAAGTTGTGAGAAGGCTTAGAAATCAATACAAAACTTATGCTCTTAGTACCAACGTCGATCCTTCTTCAAGGAAACATTAGGTTCATAGCCAATTGTGTGATAAAATTGCACCAGCGTGAAAGACGACTACGTCTCCAACGCAACCAAGGTGAACTAACGAAGGATATCATCTTTGTGGGTAACAAGCAAAGAGCGCTGATGGAAGACAACTTGTTTTTCATTGAAAATACCAGCCGACGCAACCATGAGGCGCAACCATGAGCATCGATAGGTCATCGTGGTGACGCATCATCCATTTGGCATCAAGTTTGGGTGAGGCATCTATGAAGTTTGACAAATCCTCACATTGGTCTATTTCTTCTCAGTAGTCAAGCTCGAGGAAGGAAGAACCATGTGGCAAAGGATAGTGAGGCGGAACAACAATGGCCATCCAATTTTGTGCAGTTCCACTAAAATTGCGGAAGACATGCCCGGGTATGGAGATACGCATCGCTGTTTCCAAAAATATAAAAAAATGGATATAGTGTTGTTACTTTGTTTTACAAGATTAACAACAACATCTCAATTGTCAATAAGAATTATGAAAAGTACACAAACAAACATGAAGCATCATGATTATCTTGATGGGAACTAAACCAGGATACCCGAGAAAAAAGCATTTCTTCATTTAACCAGTGATAGTATTAGATTAGTAGCAGCAATAGGAGCATATGGACAATGACTGCACAACCACCATGTACTTTTTGTCAAAACAACATGTATACCTCCACCGAGGCATAAATCAAGACAACTTTTCGAGTGGCATTTCCTCTATAATAGTAGGTGATGTTGGACCAGCCAACGGACCCTAGATACTATAAATGGGGAGCTGGGGAGTAGTCGCATAGAAGAAAACCCGCATGCAGCTACCTGGGGAGCTGGACCAGTACAAGAAGTTATACCTCAGGTGGGCGAGATGTCACTTAGGTGGGCGGGCGGGATCTTCCCACACGACGGCAGTGAACAAGGGTGCGGAGGACCTTCATCTGCGCCAGTGCCGGCTTCGAGAGGATGGTGCGCATCGGCTTCCTCCATCGCCGACGGAGACAACGTTAACGTTGCACCTCCTCACCTCCCGTAGCGGACGGGATTCGGCCGGATCTATGACCACAGGTGAGGAGAGAGATAGTGTGGACATTGTCATCTTGTTTTGATATGGAGAGGGTGAGAGAGCGAGACGCGAGAAACTCTATCAAACAAGAGGCTATAATGGTGTAAAACAATCTCTCTATAGTAGTGGTTTTAAATAGAATATGCGCGTTCCTGGAAAAAAGAAACAAAAACTGGCGGACAATTTTTTAACGTACCAAGAAAGAAAACTCGATCAAAAACACTCCCCCACTTCCAGGTCGCGAGAGTCGTCGTGCACACACACATAGACATAGACATGCATATCCGTGTTTACGTAAAATTCCATTTCCATCTCCATCTCCAATCATATTTGTCCAACTGGCACATTATTTACGTTGTTAATTATATACGCGGAAATATTGACGTACAACATCTCTTGTTTACAGGCGTCCAGACCGCTGCCATGGCCGCTCCTGACCAACCCGAACCCTCTTCATCACCCGTGCGTGCTTCCCACGCAAAACGGCCAGTGCCGCATTCATGCCCGGCCAGAGCGGACACGACCTCTCACTGGCACCGGCAATGAAGCGGCGCGTCGGTTGAGAAAGCGTTGCTCGCACAGCTTCCTGCTGCACGTGACTGCTCCGCATTCAAAGGTCACAATAGCCGGCGACAACATGCATGTAAAAAGTTCTTGGGAGTCCGTGCTACAGCTAGCTGTTCTCCCCCAACTCTTCAATCTCTTCTAGTAGTACTAGTACTCCATGGCGCGATCCATCAACAAGTAGGCGGGAAAGTTATCATATACTCGGTTTGCGTGAGTGGCATGCCGAGGGACCGTGTGGGGTCAAGCCGTGGAGGAGGGTGAGACACGAACGCGACAGACATGATTTAAACGTTGGTTTTGCTCGATGGCGCGATCCAATGAAACGAAACGTTCGTTTCTCTCCGTTTCCATTTTTTCTCTGTAAAAACAAAAACTTTCCACTCCATTTTCATTCCTACTCCAAGGTTGCCCCGTTACAACATTCCATCAAATACAAAGGAAAACTAACATCCATGTTGATGCATCTCAATGATTCACAGATCATAGCGAATATTTACTTCACAACTAAAGACATAAGTTGTGAGAGTGTGTACGAAAGAAAAACTAATGATGAGGTCACTACAACTTAAACCCTAAACCCTAAACAAGATTTAATTTCCTGGCCGGGTAGAACCTGTCGAAGGAAAGACGGTTGGCACCCTCGGATCATACGATGCTTTTGTGTAGTTCCACTAAAATCGAGCTGAGCATCCCTGATGGCAAAGATATTGAAGAAGTGTGATTAGAATAATAGTACTGGCACTAGTTCATGAGACATAAACTCATCACAAGTGGAACCCGATAGAAGTAGAGAAAGATCCACATGGAGATGGAGCTACGTGGGGAGCTGCGACAGTGGAGCAAGCCGGCTCCAAAAGGAAGATGGACTACCTGGGATGTTGGGCTGTAGCTAGAAGGGTGGTTGGGACGCGACATCGTCCCATACCGCGGTCACCCCGATTGGGACGCACCGACGGTGGATTTTCTCCCTCGCCGATGTCAACCGCGTCTATGCAGAACATTGTTCCCTTCCCCCAGCTGCGGGATCAGGCCGGATATGTGACGAGCGGTGTGGCCACCGTCGTTCTATGCTTGTGTAGAGAGCAACCCAAGCAAGCAGGCTTGTAGCTTAGGCTCCTGCTAGTGTGTATATAGTGGCTTTCTTTTTCTCTCCATATCAACCATTTTCTATTGCGTACGTGTCATTGAAGAGTGAAATGATGGTTGCTTCTTCCGACTAACTTGCTGGGTGATTTGACTGCTCCTTTAGTGCCCCCTACACGTACTCCCCCTACGTGTATGCAACAGTCACACGTACACATGGACGCAAAAACGCGCGCAATGCCCTATTGCATGCATGTCCGAGCACACGACGGAACACACACGGTCACGCTCAAGTGCTCAACCTACACGTGCATGCACACACATACTCAGCCAGGGTGAGCTAGTGACCGTATAAACACCGGAAAATGTATATATTGAGTGCAATGAGCGTATTATGAAGTCCACTGACCATATTTTTACAAATATACAATGATAGATAGTGTATTTATCTCGTTTGAAATTAAGCCATATTAACTGGAGAGGAGGCAGTATGGACTAGCATTACTTTGCTGTGTCCCGTCAACTTGCCGAACGAGGAGAAGCTTGCAGGACGGGAGAATCTTGCGCGCGGTGGCTCACGGGAAAGGTGAAACTTTTGACTAATGCAAGCTCTCCTTCGCTCAGGCGGTGGACGTGCAACAGTTAATTCGGTGTCAGATTGCCAGAAGCAGACATTGTACTTGTACTATTATTGTTGCACTTCCCGAAGAGGCAAACAACCAAGCGCAAAGTTTACTAGCACTAGTACTACTACTATAGTCTATAGAGGTATGTACTATACTAGTACTAGGAACCGGATGGAGGAGCGTCTGCACTCTTATTATATTTTTAAAATGTCATAAAGCAATCTTCAACACATTTGGTTCTCTTCGAGGGTTCTCGCATGTGATAATGGAAGTTGATTGCATGGAACACTCGCCACAATTCTCGCTTAATTCTAGCTCATATCCTGTTACAAATAGGAGCGCTCGGTAATATTTCCTCTTTTTTTGTTATTCAACATGTAAACAGGTCAGCAAACCTTGCGGCGCATCTTTGTGCGAACCGTGCTTGCTGCACTTTGAATGCGGCCAAGAGCTGGCTTGATGAAACACCTCGCTTCCTAATTCTTTTTTGCGGGGTACCTCGACTCCTAGTGACCAGTGTCTTGGCTGATCGTCCTAGGAATGCTTATATATGAATAAAGCTCTCTCATTTACCCGCAAAAAAGATTAAGCCATATTAACCGGAAAGGAGGGAGTATGGACTAGCACTACTTGTTGGTGTGTCCCGTCAACTCGCAGAACAAGGAGAAGCTTGCAGGACAAGGTGAAGCTTGCTTACGCCTTCTGACTAATGCAACATACCCTCGCCCGGGCGGTGGACATGCATCAGTTCATTCGGTGTCAGATTGCCAGAGCCATACATTGTTGTACCGAACATGCGGAGTACCATCATTGTTCAACTTCACGAAGAGGCGAAGAGCCAAGTGCAAGGTTTAGTAGTACGAGTAGTACTACTACTAGAACTGCATGGTGGAGCCTTTGTACTCTTATTTTTTTAATCTCTGATAAAGTACACATCTATTCCAGAGACGGGCGGAAAACGACAGCCCAACATGTAATGATGATATCGGTCAACCATGCTCGAATATATCTTGGCCTCCGTGTGGGCCCGTCTGTGTGTTCTTGCTCCTCGTCTCTCTCAAGGAATGGAGGGTTTGCCATTTTGCTGTCAATTGAGATCGGTTTGCTGACACTCCGGTCCCACATGTCAGTGATATGCCAAGAGGATGTGCATTGACCGACTGGCCATACGTGTACTTGGTTTTGCACCTTCATACTACTCCTCCCTCCGTCACAGTTTGTAGGGTGCGATTCATTATGATGCATTTCTCTCAATGCATTTCCACCACCAGAGACTTTAGACGCGTTTGGTTTAATGCTCAATTAATTAGGGCGTGGTAACCACAATTTTCTCTCGATGTAGTACTATGGAGTGGTGTAAGTGCATGCATGTGTGTACCCGGGGTGGAAGCACTACATGCATGTGTGTACGCATTATTTCCTCTAGTAATAGACGCCATGCTATAACTACCAATGCTATTTTTCAGGCCGATCGCTAGTCGCCTTGGTCCTAGAGATTTTCTCTTTTTCTAAAGTGCGCTCTATAAACAGTGACGGATGGAGTAGTATGAGCGGATTCAAAGAAGAGTGTATTGATGGTTGCTTCTTCCGAGCAACTTACAGTGGGAAAGGTGGGGCTTATGATTTGACTGCTCATTACTCACTATTAATGCAGCGCAACGACCGGTCTGAGTCTCCCATGCGGCTGTGCACTACCCCCTCCGTTCTTAAATATACTCCAGAGTATTTGTCTTTCTAGAGATTTCAACGAGTGACTACTCAAATATTTGTCTTTTTAGAGATTCAAATGGACTACTACATATGGATGTATATAGACATATTTTAGAGTGTAGATTCACTCATTTTGCTCCGTATGTAGTCACTTGTTGAAATCTCTAGAAAGACAAATATTTAGGAACGGAGGGAGTACACATACGAAGCAAAATGGGTGAATCTACACTATTAAATATGCCCATTTGAAATTTGTAAAAAGACCAATATTTAGGAATGAAGGAGTATAATTTTGTGCATGTCACATGGACCCGAATGCCGAAGAGGTTTCTGGCAATGCTATCAAGCTTCCAGCATTTGTTTACGTAATTGACGTACTATACAAATAATTTTCCAGCGACATGAAATTGTACAATGGTGTGAGCTTTCAGCTTTTGTTTCGTGTGTCTTGCCATCGGTGCTCTTTCGGAAACAATAAAAAACTATCTTCCTTGCTAATCAGAGCTAATATTTACATCACAACTAAAGACAAAGTTGTGAGAAGGTGTTAAATTAAAATTGACCCATGCTTTCATTGGTAGCAACGTCCCCCAGCTCTGTCTGGAGCATGCAATATTCCGATCATTTTGTGCATTTCCACTAAAATAGAGCTGAGCGTCCCTGTTCCAAAGATATTAAGTGTGATTACAATAATAGAGGACTGCCAATGAAACAATAAACACACAAATAGAAGCAGGTCACCTTTGCAGTCTCTCCTAAGACTAACTAGTTGGAGAAGATTAGGCTCGGAGTTAGATGAGGAGGATAGAGAAACACCAATCTCCCTTTGTGCAGTCCCACTGAAATGTAGAGACGTTGCCCGTGTGACATTTTGGTAGAACTGCACAAAAACCAATCAGGACGTGCTGCCTCGGTGCCGTCGAACGGAGAAATGATGCACGTCCCCCCTTTCCGCCGGCAGACAGGATGCGGCCAGATCAGTGACCAACGGTGAGAGAGAGAGGCCACCGCAGCCTTGTGTGAGATACTCTGAAGAGAGACAAACCAGGCAGGCAAGCTCCAATGTATATAGTGGAGCGGACTACCTTTTTCTCCATAAAAATTGTTTTATATTCTGTGTACGTGCCATTGAGCGATATAACTTTATTTAAAAATAATGTGCCAATGCATCAAGTCGAACTTTGTTTCATGCACGTGTGGTACATGACCTCCGTAGGTAAACATCCACTACACGCGTTCAAATTAGCACGTGGGCTGTCATTTCGTACAGAAATGAGCTCCACCGTGTACCCGTGCGGGTGTGGCTAGGCACGAAGCAGGAGTACGTGCACGGTGCACCTATTCTCTTCTTGTATACGTACACCACCTACGTGGGGTTGTGTGAGAGAGATACAAACGTAGAGAGATAGTATAGTGTGTGTGGGTTC
>NC_041380.1:180783515-180786253 GCF_002162155.2 Triticum dicoccoides
GGGGGGACTATAGAGGTACAATGGCTGGTATATGTGTGGAGGAGGAGAGAGGCCTACCTCATGTATTACGGGAGATCGATCTACCTCATGTATTAAGGGAGATCGATCGGCATCCATGCATCTGTGTAGGAGAGGAATAAGGTTGGGAGAGAGACAGAGCTAGAGTGTTGGAGGGGTGGTAGTGGAGTTACTTCTAACAAATGGTGGGATAGGCTTGCTAGACAACCGGAGGGCACGCCTGCAATATCAATAAGAGAGGGGATGGCTACCTGTCTGTGCACGTGCGTGTGAGAGACGGGTCAGGAGGCAAGCACGAATGATGAGGGGGGCGATATGGCTGTGGTAAGCAGACATAAGTACATAGGAAGATCAATCGTCCTTTGTCAGGGAAAGGAGAGACGTAACTTGTGAGGTACGTCGATCGATGGGGGGGGATAGTTAAAGTCGACCTAGGTATATGTTGGGAGATCGATCGGTATACATGAATGTGTGTTAGAAGAAAATGAGGCACGAGGAGAAGGATAGAGAGAGAGGGATGCATCTAGGAGGTGGTGTGAGAGTCATACTATATCGAGGGGGAGGAGTGTGCGAGTATGAGATCGAGATCGATGAAAAGAGTGGTGGGAGTGAGGCATGGACGATGATAAGAGATGAGGGGAAGCTTGTGTTTCGTGCTAGGAACACCTGGCTAGAGAGGCATATCAGTCGATGTGTGCCGTAAAGAAGGAGCTGGGGGCCTACACACACTGTGGGTGAACGACCTAAAGTGAAAAGATGAATTTGCGCGATGGAGCTAGAGAATGCTGAGGGAGGGTGAGAGGGATGCGGGCGTGTGCATGCACAAGAGAAAGTTAGCGCTAGCTAGCTACAAAGATAAGAGGATTGTGTGGGTGTAAAATAAGAATAGAGATCATACTTCATTATAAAAAGTGAATTCGGATATTTGAAGAATTTATCATAGTGTTTTAAACTGACGCATGTATGAATATATATAACATGATACACATGGTGTGGTTATGAACATGTTATACTACATATAATATATTTTATCTCTACTCTTATAAAAAACGGAGTTGTTGATGATGGTGTGCCTGTCATCCTGCAATATAGGCCGTCCGATTTATATCTGACGGATAGGAAGGAAACTATAGCAATTTTGGAAAAAGATACCCACACCCCTCTCCCTATTTGAAAATTAGGCCTCCCCTTGATCATGTTGATGTTCTGTGGAACGCATGGGCAGCTTGCTAGTACTACGTATAATATATAGAACATTGATCATAATTTGGGCTAATGTGTGGCTTTTGCAGCTCAGGTCTAAATACTTGTCATAATGTAGGGGGCGGGGAACTATACTATGTGTGATAAACACGATGTACACGTATGGAACATGGTTTAGATTATGAATATATAGTTAGTACATCAAATGTACTATTATTTGGAATCAACATCAAGTGTATTCAAAAAATAGAATTCGAGTTCATGTAGTACACATAGTTCATATCTATATCTATAGTAATCATGTGGTGTGTTATGAAGGTAATACACGAATCATGGTTGAAGTTGGCAACAATCATGATTGTAGATTCTTATTGAAATAGATAAACAAATTCAAATTCAGTTCGAATTGCAGCGGTAGTATAGACATTTAGAATGCACTAAAATGTTGGTATGAGTAGGTTACATGCATTATACAGCAATCGAAAAAATTTAATTGGACATAACATGGATTCATACTCCCTCCTTCCATCTATATAGGGCATGATGCGTTTTTTAATACTACCTTTGACTATTAACAAGATTAATAGTACATGACAAGCACAATGTGAAAATTATATCATTGAAAGAACCTTTCACAGATGAATTTAACAGTGTGCTTTGCGTAAGTTGCATGTCATATATTATTGCTCTAATATTTGGTCAAAGTTAGCATCAAAAAACGCATTAGGCCCTATATAGATGGAAGGAGGGAGTTGCTTTGAATAGCATTTTTATAGTAAAACTTGGCAAGACTCTCTATTCGTGTGGTTCACCCCCTCGCATCGCCTCCTTTTTGCCATTCGAAATCCTAGGCCGCCATAACCTCTCCACTCCAGCCGCGGAACCCCACCCTCCTCCGTCTGCCACCTCACCGCTGCCCAACCGGAGCCTCTTCCCCGACGACGTCATCCACCGCAACAGCTCAATGTCCCTCGTCCACCTCCCCGGATGAGGATCCATCGTCCCGCTGGTTCTGCCGCCCCGTCCTACACCTCCAAGGAGTTGCTCTTATGATCGCCTCGTCTATCGCGACTGCTCCATCCCCACAGCGCCGCCTTAATCTGCTCCAACGGAACCGCAACACCCTCACCGACTCCTCGGACAAAGCCGAGGCCTACTCGGCGCCACCAAAGAGGTTGTACACTCATCGAATCGCACCTTCTCCTTAGCTCGACCTCCCGGCGTCGACGGTGCTCCATCCCGCATCCCATGGAGCAGCTACCTTGAAGCGGCACCGCAGGCGACATCTCGATGGCGGCTCTCCCCCAGTGCGAGGCCCCTTCTGCTGCTGCTGTTCTGGCTCTCGCTCGCTCGCGCTGCTGCTGCTCCGGCTCTCGCTCGATCGCTCGCTCGCCTAGCTGCTGCTGCTCCGGCTCTCGCTCACTCGCTTGCGCTGCTTCTGTTGCTCTCCCCCTCGCTCGAGCTGCTGCTCTGCTCCGATTTAGCTACACTTCAGTTGACTAAATCGACTTTTGGGT
>NC_041380.1:180786519-180796669 GCF_002162155.2 Triticum dicoccoides
CCGCAGCGGGGACGGGGGCTCGCTGCAGAGGTACCCTACTATCTATCTTAGGGTTCAGGGTGGGGGGGCTATAGGGCTGGTCGGGGCGGCGGGGGACTGGCGGTGGGGAGTTGTTTCGGGGCGGCGCTAGGGCCGACGGTTCGCCCAGTGCTGACTGGCGGCTCAGGGGGTGCAGGTTGTAGATAAACTGCAGGCCCTCCCTAAACTACATGTCAAGTGCCTCTCTGCTACCATTGTGTTCAGTTTCGACAGTAACATTCAGATTCCACAGTAAATTTCAGTTCTGACAAGTTCAGAGTCAACAGTTTTTACCTCATCTGTTGTAGTCAGGTGGTTTTTGGTGACGTAAATTTTATATCTATTTTACATCATCTATTGGAGATGCTATTAGAATCCCACTTGAGATTGACGATGCCTATCTTGTGCTGCTTCAGCCTTGACGTCTTACGGCTCACCGAGGCTGCTCCAACGACATAACGATCCATCACAACAAATCAGTGCCCTGGATGCCATCTACAGATTCCTTAGATCTTCCTCCACACCTCCGACAACCACCTCTGCCTCAACTGCTTCAGCGACCAACCTAATGATGCCCAGGTCGACATGGCTACGACAAAGAGGTTGTACACTTGTTGCATCACTTATTACTATACATTCATGTCGATCCATTAGGGCTATTTTGGTTCGACAGAAAAACATAGCAATAGGGAATTTTCCAATGGCACTCTACTATTCAATTATTCATGCATTTTGTTGAAAGGAATGAAGCAAAACATCCACCTGGACCTACTTTTCAAAATCCTATGCATGAAAACAAGACCAAGTGCATTAGTGGCAGAATAACATTCTAACTGTACACGCTTTCATATGGTTTCACTTTATTTTGGCCATGTTTCTGTGCATTCCTCTACTCTTCCAATTCCTGTAAACTAAACACTCAAGTTGACAGAAATGTTGTGTTTACAAATGATCTGTTTACCATGTGCATTCCTATCCTATTCCGGTGTTTTTTCTATCCCTGCGGTTTTAGAATCATGCAAGCCAAATGAGCCCTTACAGAATTACTTCAGTTACAGGTAGGTGTCGAAGGGAACTTTGTGTGGTTTGTCTTGCTCCTGCCGCGATGTCGTCCACCTCAACTGAGCTGCTCCATCGACAGAAACATCCACCAAACAAAACATCACGACTCCTGACCATCTTTCGCCGCCTCAGATGTCCTTCCCTACCGCCGGCACCCACCGCAATGGCATCACCATCGTCGACTCAACAGATGAACCTGAGGAGTAGATGGGTCCATAAGAGTGGTCGCACTATTTTGTTTCTGATTATGTTATGCATTGCTTAAAATTACCTGCTACTTTATTGTCCTGTTCACCTCTTGGACTACAAGTCAGGTCCAAATTAATGTTCAAACTTGAGTTCTAAATTAGTTGTGGGGCACATATCAAGGAAGCAATGAATAGTATCTCTGTCTAATATTTGGTTCACCTAGTGTATGCCTATGTTGTTCATCTTGGGTGGGAAACAAATAGTAAAGCAATTATCATCTGTCTTTTTATTAAATTAAAGCAATCATCAGCCTGCTATCATTATTTTTGGATCCATCCACTGGTTGTTACCATCACTCTAAATTTCTGCATGCTCTCCTTACATAATCTCACCATATTATTTTCGTATGCATGTCAGATATTGTACACAGTCATGCTGAACATGTATAGAAAAAGAGAAGAGTTTTGCGCGGCAATACAATGTCATGCAGGCATCGCTCCATGGTGGGTTCAATGTCAAACCCTCCCCACCCCTCTCCAGATTGTAATCCAGAGGAAGATATCTGTTCTGAGGCAGATTCAGACGCCGCTGACCACTCCTATTTACCCCCCAAGGTGTTTGCTCTACCTTGGCATGATGATGTTAGTCATATCATGCATATGTTGCCTTGAAGTGCCTACTTTTGATATCATATATGTCATCTGCTTAGTTTATACATGTTCTGTAATGCCACCTGTTTAGTTTCTATATCATATATGGGAATTATGCAGTCTCATGTCTTTTAGCCAGCCATAATATACGTGAAATGTGCAATGCCATCCTGTTTAACCACGCATCATATATTTGAATGATATCTTGGCCATCCTTTTCTTCATTACATTTCCATTTGTCGACAATGTTTGTACATTAAACTACTCTTCCTGTGAATCATCCATTTAGGTGGGAGATTGAAAAATCTGGAGTGAAAACAAGGCCTTCAGAGCAGACAGTGCTACATGTCGAAGCAGATCTCTTGTTGGGTCCTGATAGCTCCTTAGAGATGGATTCAGAGACAGATGACTAGTCCTATTCCCCACCGAGGTGTATGCTCTAACTTGGCACGGTTATACTGCTCATATCATGCATATGGTGTCTTGCATTGCATAGTTTAGACATCATATACACAATATTCAACACCATGTTCTTAGTTCAGACATCATATCTAATGCCCTCTGTTTAGCATATAAATCACATATGTGAATAAAATGATGCGATCCTGATTACTTAGATAACATGTAGGTGAATTATGTCATGCAATCCTGTTTAGTTATTCATAATATCTTCGAATTATGTTATGCTATGCTATCTAGTTTAGATAGACATCATATATGTGAAATTATGTCATGCTATCCATTTTAGTTAAACAATATACATGTCAACTATTTCATGCCCTCTTTTTTCCACATTATCTATTGCATCTATCTCTCATACAATGTATGTACATTCAACTATGTTTCTTGTTTATCAGCCAATTGAATTGGAGTGGGTGATCCCAGCATCTAGCGGACTAAAAACACGGTCTTCAAATAAAATAGTGCTACCTCTTGGTGGAGATAGCACCTCGGTTGTACATGCACGAGAACTAGCCCTACCACACATAACCCAAACTCTCGCAGATTGTAACCCTAATGCGATGGACAGATAACCAGCTAAAATAGTGCTACCTCTTGGTGGAGATAGCACCCCGGTTGTACATGCACGAGAACCAGCCCTACCACACATAACCCAGACTCTCGCAGATTGTACCCTACTGTGATGGACAGAGAACCAGCTTCACCCAATCTAACTCCAACTCCAGCAGATAGTAACCCAGTTCCTGTTGACACAACACCATCTCCACCACAGAGCTCCCAAACAAGAGCAATTAGTAAGGCAGCTCCAGTGCCCAAAGGGCCAGTACGACCATGGCGAACCCCAACTCCACCAGTTAGTACGCCTATTCCTATGGAGGAAGCACAACCAGCTAGTCGTAGTTTAGCATCTATCGCTTTTGATGTTGTTAAATCGTATGTGCGTATCTTCCCATCTTGGAAATATTATACTGAAGATGAAGGAAAATGCCAGTTGCAGGTGTTTGTCCAAGAGTTATGTGTAAGTAATGTTATTCATGGCAATTACTTTGCTTTGTCCCATACATCCTACCTCCATAATGGTTATAATACAACAAATTTTCCCATTTTTCTCTATAGAGAAGGACCAATTTGGAAACTCAGGATGAGGTAACCTATGCTAATACCTCTGCTATCTTCAAGAATGCTTGGTGGCAGTATCGGAATTACCTAAAGAAAACGTACTTCACCGGCAAAGAAACTCATCAAATTCCCTTACGTTCTCCTAAGACACATTTATTGGACGTTGACTCGGAACGCCTTGTTCTGTACTGGTCCCGAACCAAGAATGTGGTAAGGTCTATGATCTCATTTTCTATTTTAAGTACTATATTCGTGCGTCTTACTGTACACTGTTCATGTAGAACAAGTGCCTAAACCTGAAGAACAACTGTTCTAATTTAAGATTCCATTGCTATCATAGTTCAAAAAAGCGCTAGGCGTTAATTGTGCGTTTTGCCACCGCCTTGCGCTGTACTGACCAAAGCGCATGCTTATACACAGTTATGCACAGATTAAGCGTAGTTATGCGCAATGCGTTTTGCCAACGCCTAGAGCCTAGGCGCGCTTAAGCGCTCGCTTAGGCGTGCCTTTTTAACTATGGTTGCTATCATGCATACTACTTTGCTCTTGTATCACTGTATTTACTCATACAAACTTATTTTTAAATTCAAGGATCCAATCGAAACTCCAATGGCACAGCAGGTATGTTCAGCATGTTTCTTTAACAGGCTTGCTCTTATCAATTTCAATTGTGTATACAGTTGACTTCTCATATCATGCACATTACTAGCATCACAACAGAGCCAATAGTGTTGTTGTACATGTAGACCCGTGGTACCCATCTGGAATCTTGTTGTGCCATGTAGTTTCCCACGCTTTGTATTCTTTCACTGCTGCTTTGTCTCAAACTGATATGCTTTGAACCGTGTCGCTATTTTGATTTGGCAAGACAATGCAGTGACCATAGGACATAGATATATGTTTGTTTGATGCTTTTATTATGTACTAGTACTTGGCAATAGAAGACTTGGTAGTTTAATCCTGTCCACCTTACTAATGAACTGGTTCACCGAAATGAGTTTCATATACTAGTACATGCTAAACTGTTATGTGTCTGCTTGTTTCTTCTTTTAGAATGCTGACACAATATTGGGGAAGAGTGCCTTATTAAGCAATGGTAAAGGAAGTAATGCAGATAAGGTTCAGAATAGTGAAACATCCTTGTTGGTCTCCAACAAAGCTGATAAAACAGCTAAGGAAGACTATCTTGAAGACAGTGAGACAAACCCAAAGTCCTGTCTTGGTTTACTGTTCGAGTTACTGGCCACTACCGCTTGCACAAGCTATTCAAACTCACTATCTGAATCAATTCAGTTTCTTGAGTATCAACTACAAGCTGAAAGACATCAATCAGCTATGCTGGGACAAGAAGCGGAAGGACTGCGGAAGTCCCTGGAGCATTCAGATGCATACTTTCTGGTGCAACAGTAAGCGTTGGAGGATTTTAGCGCCAAACAGGACAAAGCTAATAAGCTTGCGAAGCTTATTGCTAGCATGGTGGATACCATGTTTCTTGAGCTCTTCTGTAGTTGTTTCAGTTATGCTCTTGTTTTGCTGCCGCGTTTATTTGCACTGGTGGCCAATTTGACGGCCAGTGTATGTAATATGCTGCTTTGTTCCCTATGTTTGCACTGGTGGCGAACTTTGATGCCCAATGGATGTAATATGTGTAATAGTGGTAATAGGCTAGCGTTAATTGCTTGCTTATTTATTTCCTTATTGTCTTGTTTAGTTGTTTGCTTGTAGTCACTGTAGTTCTTTTCTGTGTTTTTCTAGTGATCACAATAACCTATTTTTGGAAACTAGGCCAAAATAATCATGGCAACACACGGACTGTTATAACCATGGGCCTCCTGCGGGCCTTATGATCCATGGGCCTTCTACGGGCCGTAGGATCCATTGGCCTTCTATACGGGCCGTAGAATCCATTGGCCTTTTATGGGCCGTACGATCCATGGGCCTTTTACGGGTCGTAGGATCCATGGGCCTTCTACGGGGCGTATCATCATTCCGCCAATCATGGGCCGTACTATTCATGGACAATAACGGGCCGTTAATAGGCCGTATTTGATAACTCTATGAAAACAACCCAACGGGTTTTTTTTGACATGAAAACAGCCCAACATATTAACGTGCCACAAACGGGCGGACTATAACCACGGGCTGAATTTGGCCCACAAGCAGAAAATCACAGTAACGGGCCGTAAGTAACCGAATGCTGGAAATGAGCCCAAGAATAAATGGGCCATGAGAAGGCTAAAAGATAACATGGGCTGGAAACAGGCCCAACGGAATAATGGGCCGTTAATGGGTATAAAGTGATACACTATTCATTACGGGCTAGTTTTACCACGGGCCGTTAAGGGGCCAAGGGTTACTAAGGGCCTCATATGGGCCGAAAGACGTCATGGGCCATACATGGGCCGGATGTTAAAACGGGCTGGAATTATATTGGACGGCCCATATGACGCTACTGGGCCTAATTCGGATAGGCCGTAAATGGGCCCTGGGATAGCGGGCTGTAAATGGGCTATATGCGAACAGACCGTTAACAGGCTTGCCGTGGGCCGGCCCGCCACCTTTCGACCAAGTCAAACGGGCTGGCCTTTTTACAAGAATGGGCCTCTGTTTGGCCGTGCCACATGTCAATATCATAGGCGCTTTGGGTCCAATGAGTGGATGACATCTGTCCCAACGGTGAGCCGACATGTGTTTCCTCCAGCCAATGATGATTTTACACGTGGAAAATCCCCATTGATCGGGGCTGTTAACGGGTTATCGGATCCAAAACCAGACCCAATAGCTTAACGGCGTTCCGTTACGGTGGATGCCATGTGTCGGTCACCCTTGACGAAAGCACTTCTGTGACACGCGATTTATCGTCATGGAAGTGGACACTTCTGTGATGATAATTTTGGTAATGTCATGGAACACTTCTACGACAACACAGGTATGACTATCTTGATTCTGTCATAAATGTACATGCATGAAAAAAACGTGACCTACTGTGACAAACACGTATCATCACAGAAGTGTATTTTTTTGTAGTGCTACAACCCTCGTCTCTCCTATCGGGTTTGCACAAAAACCTATCAGTTACTACTCTCCATCGTAGTGAGGCATATTTCCTCGCGTTCCCTCTTCCTATTTGGTTCGGTATGTTCCCAAATTGGCTATAAAATAATGGAGAGTGTATATATGTTCATTATTTACCTTCCTAACTAGTACATATAAGTTGTATTTGTTCCAATTAGTTATTGTCGATTTACAGATCGTGGGCGCCCGAGTCATACAAAATGAACAAATTAGCCATACATTTTTCGAATTATTACATGACATGTTTAGATAGTTTGCTGCCAAGTTGAAAGCTTTATACTTATCCCCCTTTTTTGAATTTTGCATGTGTTCTCCGTAGATGCTGAGTAGCAGCGACAACTGTAACGCCCCGAGACCAACGTGCCACGTGTCTTCTAGTCATTCACCGTTGTTGCTATGTCATCTGCTTGCATGTTGCATTTTTTCATGTCATCATATGCATTGCATCCTCATGTTTTCAAAACTTGCATCCGACCTTTTTCTCCATTGTCCGTTTCGGCATCCGACACTCTCACATGCACCCGTTGCACCTCTCAGATCTCATTTCATGAGCGGGAGAAAAATGTTCTCGGAATGGGCCGAGATTTGTCGAGTTGCCTTGGTATATCACCGGTAGGCCTCTTGTCAAATTTCGTTCCATTTGGAGGTCGTTTGATGCCCTAACAGTTAATCGCGTTAACCGTCAGAGCCCTTTCTCTTTACAGCCAAGAACCCCTTCACAGCAGCCCACTAGCCCATCAAACTCCCCTCCATGCTCTTCGCCATTGGATCATGATCGTGTGGGCGAAAACCACACCTCAATAGCCCTCTCCTAGCTCCCTGTGCCTATATAAACAGCCCCCTCGTCCAAATCTCGGGTAAAAACCCTAGCACCCTCCTCCTCGCACCGTCGGACGCCTCCGCCGCCACTAGCCATGTTGCCCGGGCCAATCAGAGGTTGCCACATCAGCCTCCGCCGCCTCCCGTACCAATCCCGCGCGCCTGGCCTCGCCGGTGTAGCCGCCCGCTGTCGCCGGAATCGCCGCCTCCTCGCCGCCCGCGCCTCTAGCCGTCCACCGCACACCGCGCCGCCGCTTGCCGCCTCCCCGTGGCACCCGAAGCCGCCCACCGCCGTCATTGCGCAGATCCATCGGCGCTCGCGCACGCCGCACCAACCCTCGCCTCCAGCCAGCTCCACCCCGTCTCTAGCCGCCGCCGTCCGCGCGCAGTCCGGCGCCGCCCCTCGCTATCGGCCCGCCTATGGCCAGATCCGGGAAGGCGCGCCTGGATCCGCCTTGCCTGGCATCCTCCGCCCATCCCCGCTGCCTTGCCAAACTCGCCGGCGCGCAGCTCCGGCTATGGCCTCCTCCAGCCCGTGCCCGGATCCCGTGGTCCCGGCATCTTGTCATCCACCGAACCAAACGGCCAGCTCGTCCCGCACCGCGTCATCCACTTCTTCCCGAGGTGGTTGTTTTTCTCCAAGCCCCTGAAAAATCATATCATATAAGCATCTTGTGATCATCATAACTTTGTGCATATTGCTCCGTTTTTGCATGTATGATATATAGATATGTTCATCTCTGAATGCTTTAGATGGTGGTGTAGTTTGCATGCATGTTACTGTCCATCTTGATGCATTAGTCCTTGTTGCAAAAGTGCTAAATGATATAACCTGCTGAAGATTGTTGTAACTTGCTGATTTGTGTTTTACATAGCATTTAGTGTGATTATCTTTTGAGAATCATGTCAACATGGTTTAGCAGCACATTCATGCCATGTTTACAATGGTGCAATCTATGCATTTTTATGTTCCATGTGGTGCCTAGCACAAGCATGCAAAGTCTGATAAGTCTAAACCTGCTACATTATGTTGCCATGTTAGATTGATGCTACAAGTGAATCCATGCATAATCTGTAGATGCTCAGTAAGGATGTTTTGTAGATCTTGTTATGCTCTATCCATACATGCCCTTTTTTGAAATTGTGTCCTGCTGTAGCTTGTCATTACCATGCTCTCAAATTGCTAAATAATGTTTATGTCAACCTGTTAGCAGCAAGTTCATTTTTTCCATGTGAATAGCTACTGTTCTATGCATCCTATGGCCATGCTCTTGCCATGAGTAGCTTTACAAATATGCCTTCTTGCTGTTGGTTAAATTCACATGCTATGATATGCTTTATGTTGAGTTAACCAAGCTTGCAAACATGTTTAGATGTCGCTATTCCTGCCATGTTTAGTTTATTTCACTAAGTCTGTGAATCTGTTATAACTTGCAATATTTCTTGATGAATGCCATTGATCTAGAGGTTATATGGAGATTCTTAGTAATCATGTTTTGCCATGTTTAATCTGTAATTCAAGGCCATGCTTTTGCTTGTTATGATCTTGCACTGTAGCCTCATGCTACCTCTTGAGCACTGCGTTGGTTTTTCCTCGAAGAGGAAGGGATGATGCAGCAGAGTAGCGTAAGTATTTCCCTCAGTTTTTGAGAACCAAGGTATCAATCCAGTAGGAGGCTACGCGTGAGTCCCTCGTACCTGCACAAAACAAATAAATCCTTGCAACCAACGCAATAAGGGGTTGTTAATCCCTACACGGCCACTTACGAGAGTGAGATCTGACACATATGATAAGATAATATTTTTGGTATTTTTATGATAAAGATGCAAAGTAAAATAAAAGCAAAGTAAATAACAAAGTATTGGAAGATTAATATGATGAAGATAGACCCGGGGGCCATTGGTTTCACTAGTGGCTTCTCTCAAGAGCATAAGTATTCTACGGTGGGTGAACAAATTACTGTTGAGTAATTGACAAAATTGAGCATAGTTATGAGAATATCTAGGCATGATCATGTATATAGGCATCACGTCCGAGACAAGTAGACCGACTCCTGCCTGCATCTACTACTATTACTCCAATCATCGACCGCTATCCAGCATGCATCTAGAGTATTAAGTTAATGAAAATAGAGTAACGCCTTAAGCAAGATGACATGATGTAGAGGGATAAACTCATGCAATATGATGAAAACCCCATCTTGTTATCATTGATGGCAACAAACAATACAATACGTGCCTTGCTGCCCTACTGTCACTGGGAAAGGACAACGCAAGATTGAACCCAAAGCTAAGCACTTCTCCCATTGCAAGAAATATCAATCTAGTAGGCCAAACCAAACTGATAATTCGAAGAGACTTGCAAAGATAACCAATCATACATAAAATAATTCAGAGAAGATACACCGCAAAAAGAAGATTACATCGAAAAGATCTCCATCAGAGAGGGGGAGAACATTGTATTGAGATCCAAAAAGAGAGAAGAAGCCATCTAGGTAATAACTATGGACCCGTAGGTCTGAGGTAAACTACTTACACTTAATCGGAGGGGCTATGGTGATGATGTAGAAGCCCTCCGTGATCGATGCCCCTCTGGCGGAGCTCCGGAACAGGCCCCAAGATGGGATCTCGTGGATACAGAAAGTTATGGCGGTGGAATTAGGGTTTTGGCTCCGTATCTGATCATTTGGGGGTACGTAGGTATATATAGGAGGAAGGAGTACATCGGTGGAGCAACAGGTGGCCCACAAGGGTGG
>NC_041380.1:180796947-180808229 GCF_002162155.2 Triticum dicoccoides
GTGAGAAAATCATGTTCCTGAAGGTTTCATCCCGTTTGGACTCCGTTTGATTTTCCTTTTCTTCGAAACCCTAAAATAGGAAAAAAACAACAATTCTGGGTTGGGCCTCCGGTTAGTAGGTTAGTCCCAAAAATAATATAAAAGTGGATAATAAAGCCCAATAATGTCCAAAACAGTAGATAATATAGCATGGAGCAATCAGAAATTATAGATACGTTGGAGACGCATCAAGCATCCCCAAGCTTAATTCATGCTCCTCCTTGAGTAGGTAAATGATAAAAACAGAATTTTTGATGCGGAGTGCTACTTGGCATAATTTTAATGCAATTCTTCTTAATTGTGGTATGAATATTCAGATCCGAAAGATTCAAGACAAAAGTTCATATTGACATAAAAATAATAATACTTCGAGCATACTAACTAAGCAATTATGTCTTCTCAAAATAACATGGCCAAAGAAAGTTCATTCCTACAAAATCATATAGTTATTCATGCTCCATTTTCGTCACACAAGAATGCTCTCATCATGCACAACCCGATGACAAGCCAAGCAATTGTTTCATACCTTAGTAATCTCAAACCTATAAACTTTCACGCAATATATGAGCGCGAGCCATGGACATATCACTATGGGTGGAATAGAATATGATGATGGGGGTTATGTGGAGAAGACAAAAAAGGAGATAGTCTCACATCAACTAGGCTAATCAACGGGCTATGGAGATGCCCATCGATTGATGTTAATGCAAGAGTAGGAATTGCCATGCAACGGATGCACTAGAGCTATAAATGTATGAAAGCTCAACAAAAGAAACAAAGTGGGTGTGCATCCAACTTGCTTGCTCACGAAGACCTGGGGCACTTGAGGAGGCCCATTGTTGGAATATACAAGCCAGGTTCTATAATGAAAATTTACCACTAGTATATGAAAGTGATAAAAAAAGAGACTCTCTATCATGAAGGTTATGGTGCTACTTTGAAGCACAAGTGTGGCAAAGGATAGTAACATTGTCCCTTCTCTATTTTCTCTCATCTTTTTTTTATTTTGGCCTTTTTCTTTTTTTTATGTGGCCTTTCTCTTTTTTTTTATTTCCTCACTTGGGACAATGCTCTAGAAAATGATGATCATCACACTTCTATTTATTTACAACTCAATGATTACAACTCGATGCTAGAACAAAAGATGACTCTATATGAATGCCTCCGGCGGTGTACCAGGATATGCAATGAACCAAGAGTGACATGTATGAAAGAATTATGAATGATGGCTTTGCCACAAATACTATGTCAACTACATGATCATGCTAAGCAATATGACAATGATGAATGTGTCATGATAAACGGAATGGTGGAAAGTTGCATGGCAATATATCTCGGAATGGCTATGGAAATGCCATAATAGGTAGGTATGGTGGCTATTTTGAGGAAGATATAAGGAGGTTTATGTGTGAAAGAGCGTATCATATCACAGGGTTTGGATGCACCGGCGAAGTTTGCACCAACTCTCAATGTGACAAAGGGCAATGCACGGTACCCAAGAGGCTAGGAATGATGGAAGGGTGAGAGTGCGTATAATCCATGGACTCAACATTAGTCCTAAAGAAATCACATACTTATTGCAAAAATCTACAAGTCATCAAAAACCTCGGCACTACGCGCATGCTCCTAGGGGGATAGATTGGTAGGAAAAGACCATCACTCGTCCCCGACCGCCACTCATAAGGAAGACAATCAAAAAACACCTCATGTTTCAAATTTGTTACATAATGTTTACCATACGTGGAAGCTACGGGACTTGCAAACTTCAACACAAGAACTTCTCAAATTCACAACTACTCAACTAGCACGACTTTGATATTATTACCTCCATATCTCAAAAAAATCATCAAGCATCAAACATCTCTTAGTATTCAAAACATTCCTAGGAATTTTTTTTACTAATCTTGAATACCTAGCATATGAGGATTATTTAAGCAAATTACCATGCTATTTAAGACTCTCAAAATAATCTAAGTGAAGCATGAGAGATCAATAGTTTCTATAAAACAAATCCACCAGCGTGTTCTAAAAGATATAAGTGAAGTACTAGAGCAAAACTATATAACTCAAAAGATATAAGCGAAGCACATAGAGTATATTAAAAAAATTCCAAATCATGTATGGCTATCTAAAAAGGTGTTTACTTCAAGGATGATTGTGGTAAACTAACAAATAAAGACTCAAATAATACAAGACGCTCCAAGCAAAACATAGCTCCAAGTAAAGTTACCGATAGAAGTAGACGAAAAGAGGGGATGCCTTCCGGGGCATCCCCAAGCTTTGGCTTTTAGGTGTCCTTAGATTATCTTGGGGGTTCCATGGGAATCCCTAAGCTTAGGCTCTTGCCACTCCTTGTTCCATAATCCATCAAATCTTTACCCAAAACTTGAAAACTTCACAACACAAAACTTAAAGTAGAAAATCTTGTGAGCTCCATTAGCGAAAGAAAACAAAAGACCACTTCAAGGCACTGCAATGAACTCATTATTTAAACCTACTGTATTCCAACTTCTCTATGGTTTATAAACTATTTTACTAGGCATAGATTTATCAAAATAAGCAAACAACACACGAAAAACAGAATCTGTCAAAAGCAGAATAGTCTGTAGTAATCTGTAGCTAGCGCAAGATCTGGAACCCCAACAATTCTAAAATAAATTTCTGGATGTGAGGAATTTATCTATTACTCATGTGCAAAGAGAATTAACTAATAGCACTCACCAAATAAAAATGGCAGCAGTTCTTGTGAGCCCTAAAGTTTCTGTTTTTTACAGCAAGATTAACAAGACTTTCCCCAAGTCTTCCCAACGGCTCTACTTGGCACAAACACTAATTAAACACAAAAAACACAATCTAAAGAGAGGCTAGATAAATAATTTATTACTAAACAGGAGCAAAAAGCAAGGAATAATAATATAATTGGGTTGCCTCCCAACAAGCGCTATCATTTAATGCCCCTAGCTAGGCATAAAAAGTAAAGATAGATCTAGGTATTGCCATCTTTGGTAGGCAATCCATAAGTGGCTCTCATAATAGATTCATAAGGTAATTTAATTTTCTTTCTAGGAAAGTGTTCCATACCTTTCCTTAACAGAAATTAGAATCTAATATTTCCTTCCTTCATATCAATAGTTGCACCAATCGTTCTAAGGAAAGGTCTACCAAGAATAATATGACATGAAGGATTGCAATCTATGTCAAGAAACAATAAAATCTACGGGCACATAATTACTCTTTGCAACAGTAAGAACATCATTAATTCTTCGCATAGGTTTCTTAATAGTGGAATCCGCAAGGTGCAAGTTTAGAGAGCAATCATCAAAATCACGGAAACCTAACAAATCACACAAAGTCTTGGGAAGCGTGGAAACACTAGCACTCAAATCACATAAAGCATATAATTCATGATCTTTAATCTTAATTTTAATAGTTGGTTCCCACTCATCATAGAGTTTTCTAGGGATAGAAACTTCCAATTCAAGTTTTTCTTCATAAGATTGCATCAAGGCATCAACGATATGTTTAGTGAATGCTTTATTTTGACTATAAGCGTGAGGAGAATTTAGCACGGATTGCAACAAGGAAATACAATCAATCAAAGAGCAATTTTCATAATTAAATTCCTTGAAATCCAAAATAGTGGGTTTAGCAACATCTAGGGTTTTAATTTCTTCAATCCCACTTTCATCAATTTTAGCATCAAGATCTAAAAACTCCGAATTCTTGGAACGTCTTCTAGGTAAAGGTGGATCATATTCAGTCCCGTCATTATTAAGATTCATATTGCAAAACAAAGATTTAATAGGGAACACATCAATAATTTTTAGATCTTCATCTTTATTTTCATAGGAACTAGAAGAACACGCTCTTATAAAGGCATCTTTTTTAGCACGCATCCTAGCGGTTCTTTCTTTGCACTCATTGATGAAGCTATGTACCTAGGGTAGGGTCATGGATCTGGCCAAGGTAACCTCCCCAAGGACATCCCTAAAAGAACTAGAAGCACTCGAAGAAAAATCATCATCCACTCGACGATGAAGCTATGTTCCACTCGACAGTCTCGCAGACACTCGACCGTATGGTCAATCACTCGACTACCAGAAGATCTATAGCCACTCCACTCTGCAACGGTCGGGGATTAAGTCATAGCTTCAATGGTCATTATGTATCTTTATTGCAGGCGTTACCAGTAACGTCCCCATCTTTATGTACCTTAAACCCTTTGTAACTGAGGGTGGGAGGGGCTGGCGAACTCTATATAAGCCACCCCCTTCCTTAGTGACAAGGGTTCGCACCCTCTGTAACACACACGCATATAATCCAGTCGACCGCCTCAGGGCTCCGAGACGTAGGGCTGTTACTTCCTCCGAGAAGGGCCTGAACTCATAAAATTCGCGTGTACAACTCCTCCATAGTTACGATCTTGCCTCTACATTCGTACCCCCCCATTCTACTGTCAGACATAGAACCATGACAGTTGGCGCCCACTGTGGGGCAGGTGTCTTAGCGACTTGATGGAGAAGTTGTGATTTTCCGATCCCCATCAACATGGTTTCAGGCGGAGGTTTGGGCAAGGGCCACGAGATCCGTCTTAGTGCGCTCGTATTCATCGCCGATGACTCCGCTTGGCTCCAGGAAGCGCCACTCGACGTCGAGGCGCTCCCCGTCCGCAGGGCAACGCACTTTCGCGCGTGCGTCTGTGGCGTCCTCCTACGGCAACTGTCGACTCAGTATCGGTCGGCTCCCGTGCCGACCTCCCTCCCTGTAGCCCGCCGAGGCAAACGTTCCGGTCGGTCGAGGCTTCAACGGTGGGTGAGGCATGCGGTGACTCGGCAATTGGCCACCCCCCAGGTCGCGGAAATCGAGCCCGATGAAACTCTCTACAGCCTGTTCGACCTGTCGACTGGCTCCGTAGAGACTGCATCCGAGTGCGACAACACCGACCCCGTGGCGGAAGATTTGATGGTCAATGGACCACGTAGTCCTCCTGGCTTCACCCGCGAGGACGGAGGCGATGGTGGCGGTGATCCGTCGCGTGTCCACGAAGAGTACCGACCCGAACCCCTCTCTTCGCAGAGGAGGGAGGAACTTCGCCGCTGGAACATGGATGCACTTCACACTCCCATCGTTGGAGAAACCCCTGAGGCCCAGGCCTTGGAGGAGATGCACCTGGCCAACTTGGCTGAGCACACTCGACAGGATAACCTACAGCGCGCACTCGACGAGCGTGCTCGGCAGCGTGCTCCCGAATCCAGTCGACGTCAACTTTTTCCACCTCCGACTCAGGTATACCGAACTCCAATCCATAATCTGGCAGCTGCGGCCCGAATATCGGAGTCAATTCAACCTTGCCAGTCAGAAGCTGGTCGAGGTTTGGTGCAGATCCGGGCCTTGCTCCGAGCCGCGGGAGAGCAGAATACAGTAGTATCCCAGTCACGGAATAGGATTCACAGCAGATCTGTGGTTGCAGACACAGTCCAGTCGGCTCACAGCCCAAGATCACCCCCGAGGCGTGAGGGATGTGGAGACCGACGAGATCAGTACAGAAACCGTGAGCAGTATGATCACCGACTCGATCACGATGATCATCGTCGAGTGCCCACGCCTTCCCCAAGGAGTGGATCATACGTGCCTCGGCAGCAGGATGATAGACGCCCTCACAGTGGTGGGCGAAGGATTCCAGTCGACCCCAGGGAACCGGGCTTTGATGCGAGATCTATTCTCATTCAGGGTCTGGTCAACAGAAACAGAGCTCATAGAGAAGGCCTCGACAGAGATTTTCCAACCAGCAGTAGAGTGCATGTCTCAGGCCCGGAGTGCTTCAGCAGAGCCATCAGGGCCGCAATGATTCCTCCCAACTTCAAGTTGGCGACTGGAGTCAATAAGTTCACTGGTGAGTCCAAGCCTGACACTTGGCTTGAGGATTACCGAGTGGTTGTACAGATCGGTGGCGGCAACGATGAAGTGGCCATGAAGCACCTTCCTTTGATGCTAGAGGGCTCGGCCAGGGCGTGGCTGAATCAGTTAGCTCATGGTAGTATTTATACTTGGGAAGATCTTGCTCGAGTATTTGTCGGAACATTTGAAGGTACTTGCAAGTGGCCAACAGGGTTGATAGAACTACAGTGTTGCGTTCAGAAACCGAATGGATCTTTGAGAGATTATATCCAGAGATGGATCACGCTGCACCACACAGTGGAGAATGTGTCAGATCACCAAGCAATTTGTGCCTTCAAAGAAGGCGTTAAGTATCAGGAGTTGAATCTGAAATTCGGTCGAACAATAGATATGACTCTGACTCGGATGATGGAGATTGCCACCAAGTACGCCAATGGTGAAGAAGAAGACCGACTCCGGAGTGGCAAGCACAAAACAGTCGCCCACGAAACCGGAGGGGGGAACTCCAGTCGGAAGCAAAAGCGCAAAGCCGAGCCAGCTGCTCCTGGAGAAGCCTTGGCCGTAACTCAAGGGAAGTTCAAGGGGAAACCCAAAGGACCATGGAACCCCAAGAAAGTAAAAGATCAAGATGGAAATGATGTGCTGGATTTACCATGCCACATTCACACCAAGAAGGATGAAGAGGGTAATTTCATTTACCCAAAACATACCACTCGACAGTGTCGACTCCTAATCCAGCAATTCTGAGAGAAACAACCCAAGGAAAAGGAGAAGGAAGCAGACAAAGTTGAGGATGAGGAGGAGGACGATGATGGTTACCCCCACGTCAAGTCCACTCTGATGATTTTCGCTGACGTTGAGAGTAAGAGTCGACTGAAAGTCATCAACAGAGAAGTGAACATGGTCGCCCCGGTGAAACCCAGTTATTTGAAGTGGTATCAGACTGCCATTACATTCGACCAGTCCGATCACAAAGCGCACATAGCCACCCCTGGGAGGCAAGCGCTAGTGGTCGACCCAGTAGTCGAAGGCACTCGATTGACTAAGGTTCTGATGGATGGTGGCAGTGGTCTGAACATACTATATGCAGAGACGTTGAAAGGAATATGCACTCCAATGTCCAGACTCAACAAAAGTAATATGAGTTTCCATGGAGTCATTCCTGGCAAGAAGGCTGCATCACTCGGCCAGATCGCTCTCGATGTAGTGTTCGGTGATTTCAAGAATTTCCGCAAAGAAAAGTTGACATTTGAAGTTGTGGATTTCTAGAGTGCTTATAACGCTATTCTAGGCAGGCCAGCTTATGCACGTTTTATGGCTCGACCATGTTACATGTACCTCAAATTGAAGATGCCTGGTCCTAAAGGGGTGATCACTATCACTGGCCGTCGAAAGAAGGCAGAAGAGTGCTTCTAGAAGGACTCAAAGATCGCCGATGCACAGATGGCAGTAGTGGAGTTGCAGGAGTATCAAGAAAATGTAGATCCGAGTGATTTGTTGCAAGCTAAGAAGCCTGCCACTAATTCAACATTCCAGTCGACTGGTGAAACGAAGCCGATTGATATTCATCCAACGGATCCCAATGCTGCTCTGACTCACATTTCAACAACACTCGACTCTAAATAGGAAGAAGCGCTCATCCAGTTCCTCCGTGAGAACTGGGACATCCTTGCATGGAAACCTTCTGACATGCCAGGTGTTCCCAGGGGACTGGCTGAGCATCGTTTGCGAGTCGACCCAAAGGTGAAACCGGTAAAAGAACATCTTCGACGGTCCGCCGTGCAGAAGAGGAAGGCAATCAGTGAAGAAGTGGCTCGACTTCTAGCAGCTGAGTTTATCCGAGAGATTTACCACTCCGAGTGGTTAGCTAATGTTGTCATGGTCCCAAAGAAGGACGACTCACTTCGCATGTGCATCGACTTCAAACATATCAATCGGGCCTGCCCGAAAGATCAGTTTCCTCTCCCTCGCATCGACCAAATAGTCGACTCGACTGTGGGGTGTGAGCGTTTGTCCTTTTTGGACGCTTATTCCGGGTATCATCTGATCCGTCTGTACAGACCCGATGAGATAAAAACAACTTTCGTCACCCCATTTGGGTGCTTCTGTTATGTCACTATGCCATTCGGTTTGAAGAACGCCGGAGCCACATTCATGAGGATGATCCAGAAGTGTCTGCTCACTCAAATCAGTCGGAATGTGGAAGCATACATGGATGACATTGTGGTCAAGTCACGAAAAGGTTCCGACCTACTGGCTGACCTTGCTGAAACCTTTGCCAACCTCAGAAGGTATGATATCAAGCTTAATCCATCAAAGTGCACGTTTGGAGTTCCAGGCGGAAAATTACTCGGTTTTCTCGTTTCTGTCAGGGGATCGACGCTAACCTAGAGAAAGTGGGTGCCATACTCCGGCTGAAATGCCCTGTGCGTGTGCATGATATCCAGAAGCTTACTGGTTGTTTGGCCGCCCTAAGTTGATTCATTTCTCGCCTTGGTGAAAAGGCACTGCCTCTTTACCGACTGATGAAGAAGTCAGATAAGTTCGAGTGGACTCCTAAAGCTGACACAGCGTTTGCAGAGCTCAAAGCCCTGCTTTCCACCTAGCCGATGCTTGCTGCTCCAATCAGCAAAGAGCCTTTACTGCTTTACATTGCAGCCACTGGACAAGTCGTCAGTATAGTACTTACGGTCGAACAGGAAGGAGAAGGAAACGCTTAGAAAGTTCAGCGCCCAGTATACCATGTCTCTGAGGTTTTGACTCCATCAAAGCAAAGATATCCACATTATCAGAAACTTGTTTACGGGATTTATATGATCACGAAGAAGGTTGCACATTACTTCTCTAATCACTCTATTACAGTCGTCAGCGATGCTCCATTATCAGAGATCCTGAACAATAGAGATGCAACTGGTCGAGTGGCAAAGTGGGCAATTGAACTCCTTCCCTTAGATATCAAGTTCGAGGAAAAGAAAGCTATCTAGTCCCAAGCAATAGCGGATTTCCTCGCCGAGTGGATTGAACAACAACTGCCGACTCAAGTTCACTCGGAGCACTGGACCATGTTCTTTGATGGTTCCAAGATGCTGAGTGGTTGCGGTGCTGGGGTGCTACTGGTATCCCCCCGAGGGGACAGGCTCAGATATGTTCTCCAGATTAACTTTGATTCCTCCAATAACGAAGCAGAATATGAAGCACTCTTGAATGGTTGCGTAAGGCCATTTCACTCGGCGTCCGTCGCCTCATGGTCTATGGCGACTCAGATTTGGTAGTCAATCAAGTGATGAAGGAGTGGGACATCAGAAGCCCAGCCATGACTAGTTACTGCAACGCGGTAAGGAATTTGGAAAAGAAGTTTGAGGGGTTAGAGCTCCATCATGTACCCCGACTGAAAAATCAAGCAGCAGATGATTTAGCAAAGATAGGCTCCAAGAGAGAAGCTATTCCTAGCAACGTGTTCCTGGAGCACATTCATGCACCTTCAGTTCAAGAAGATCCCTTCACTGAAGAGCCCCCGCAGCCTAGGAGTGCCACAGATCCGACTGAAGTCGAGGTCCCAGCCATGGTCGACTTAATCATGGAGGTGTTGGTCATCACTCCCGATTGGACAGTGCCATACATTGCATATATCCTTAGGAAAGAGCTCCCAGAGGATGAAGAAGAGGCTTGACAGATCGTCCGTCGATCCAAGGTCTTTACTATAATAAGAGGTCAACTGTTCAGAGAAAGTGCAACTAGGGTCAGCCAGAAATGCATAACACTAGAAGAAGGCCGAGTGATCCTCCACGACATCCATTCGGGGACCTATGGTCACCATGCGTCCTCTCGGACCATTGTGGCTAAAGCATACCGAGCTGGTTTTTATTGGCCACGAGCAAATGAAATGGCGAAAGATATAGTCGACAGATGTGAAGGCTGCCAGTTCTACTCCAATATGTCGCACAAACCTGCATCAGCCCTGAAGACCATCCCACTCGTCTGGCCCTTTGCTGTTTGGGGATTGGACATGGTTGGTCCACTGAGGACTGGTAGCAGCGGCTTCACTCATGTGCTTGTAGTAGTCGACAAGTTTACCAAATGGATCGAAGCCAAGCCTATTAAGAATCTTGAAGCTAGCACTACTGTCAGCTTCATCAGAGAGTTGATTTTCAGAAATGGGGTTCTGCACAGCATCATCACTGACATTGGATCGAACTTCGATTCTGATGAGTTCAGAACCTTCTGCGCTTTGCAAGGCACACGAGTCGACTATGCTTCAGTCGCCCATCCCCAGTCGAATGGACAAGCAGAAAGAGCAAATGGCCTGATTCTCAAAGGACTGAAACCTCGACTGATGCGAGATCTCAAGCACGCAGCGGGCGCCTGGGTTGATGAACTTCCATCAGTTCTCTGGGATTGAGGAGAACTCCTAATCGGTCGACTAGTCGAACTCCATTCTTCTTGGTCTATGGGGCTGAAGCTGTTGTACCGAGTGACTTGCTTCATAATGCACCACGAGTTGAACTCTTCTCTGAAGATGAAGCAGAACAAGCTCGGCAAGACGCAGTCGACCTCCTAGAGGAGGAAAGAGAGATGGCCTTGATCTGGTCGACCATTTATCAACAAGACTCGCGTCGATTCCACACTAGAAACGTGAAGGGTCGAGCCTTTCAAGAGGGAGACTTGGATCTTCGAGTGGATCAGCAGAAACCACACAAGCTCACCCCAGCTTGGGAAGGTCCCTTCATCGTCACTAGAGTGCTCCAAAATGGAGCATACCACCTTTACAGTGTCGAGCATAAGAAGGACGAGCCACGGGCTTGGAACGCGGAGCTGCTCCGCCCCTTTTATACTTAAGTACTCGTTCGAATAAAATGTAATAAGAAATACCTTTGTAATTTGTTTATCAAAGACAAGAGCTTTACAGTCCTCTAGCACGATTGTTGTTGCTTTCGTTTAAGTCTAAAAAACCCCAGTGGGTGACTTAGCTAAGAATCTGTTTCGCCTAAGTTCAAAAGAAAAGCCCACCGAGTGGTGAGCAACACTCTCACTGAGGGGCTTAGCTGCGAACCCGTTTCGCCTAAGTTTTCAAAATCCTATCGAGTGGTGAGCCAGTCTGCCACTCGGGGGCTTAGCTGCAGTCCAGTACTTGCCTAAGTTTAAAAAATCCTACCGAGTGGTGAGCCAGTCTCCCACTCGGGGGCTTAGCTGTAGTCCAGTACTCGCCTAAGTTTAAAAAATCCTATCGAGTGGTGAGCAATCCTCCCACTCGGGGGCTTAGCTGCAGTCCAGTACTCGCCTAAGTTTGAAAAAATCCTACCGAGTGGTGAGAAATCCTCCCACTCGGGGGCTTAGCTGCTGTCCAG
>NC_041380.1:180808920-180867602 GCF_002162155.2 Triticum dicoccoides
TCCTCCCACTCAGAGGCTTAGCTGCAGTCCAGTACTCGCCTAAGTTCAAACAATCCTACCGAGTGGCGAGCAACCCTCGCACTCGGGGGCTTAGCTGCAGTCTAGTACTCGCCTAAGTTTTAAAAATCCTACCGAGTGGTGAGCAATCCTCCCACTCGGGGGCATAGCTGCAGTCCAGTACTCGCCTAAGTTTGTAAAATCCTACCGAGTGGTGAGAAACCCTCCCACTCGGCGACTTAGCTGGGGTCTAGTACTCGCCTAAGTTTGTAAATTCTACCGAGTGGTGAACAATCCTCCCACTCAGAGGCTTAGCTACAGTCCAGTACTCGCCTAAGGTTTAAAATCTGCCCTCGTCTGCAAGGATGACGAGCTCCATCTCCATCCGCAAGGACGACAAGGTGCAAGTCGACTACAATCCTTTCCCTAGGAGCTGCACCACAAGTACAATGTACACTCCATCCCTACCCGCAAGGGTGACGAGGTGCAGGTCGACCACGGCCCTCTTCTCCGAGCTATGCCACAAATACAACGTGTGCTCCATCCTTGTCCGCGAGGACGACGAGGCGCTGGTCGACTATAACCTTCTTCTTCGAGCTACGCCACAAATATAACATACGCTCCATCCTTGTCCGCAAGGACGACGAGGAGCAGGTCGACCGCAACCTTCTCCTTCAAGCTACGCCACAGATACAACGTGCGCTCCATCCTTGTCCGCAAAGACGACAAAGCGCAGTTCGATTGAAGTCTCCATTTCAAGGTTGCATCTCAAACATGAAGGTCATTCCAAATAGGGAGCAGATTCCAAAAGCAATCGCAAGCATACTCAAAAGCTGTTCAGATAAATCCTAAAGTTCCAACCGACAAATCAAAAGTATTCGAGCATCAAGCCCGGAGGAGTTTAATGGTTACAACAACCACTCGGCATTCCGAGGCAAATTTAAGACAGGTTTAAATCTCATAGTTTGTTCACTCGGCAGGAGGAGGGCTGGTGGGTTCGACGAATTCGTCCTGGTCGATTCCATCTGTGATCCGAGTGGCAGCAGCGATGAAAGTCTCCATAAAGGACTAGAAGTTGTGCCTTTTGGTGTTGGCGACCTTGATCGCTGCCAGCTTTTCTTCACGAGCTTCCTTGCAATGGACCCTTACCAAGGACAACGCCACGTCAGCACCACACCGGGTAGAGGACTTCTTCCACTCTAGCACTCGACCCGGAATCTCCTTGAGCCAAGTCATCAGAGATTCAAGGTCATTTTGAAGCGTCGCCCTTGGCAAAAGTGATGAGTCGATCCATGAAACTGCCACCTTCAGACGAGCGAGGTAACTTGTGACGCTGGCAACACGAGATTCCAGTCGAAGCACATTCATGGCAGCCTCGTCGCCAACCGGAGAAACGACAGGGTCTAAACCTGTCTCGATCCATCTAGTTTCCTCATCAAAGTTTTGGCAGAATTCTATAGTCAAAGAGCTAGTGAGTTGACTGGACATGATTAACTTGCAAGTAGTAAAGCAGTCGGATTAAAAGGAGTACCTTCTAGCATAAGATAGAGCTTCTTGGCAAGAGTTCTTATATAGGCTTCCGTGTCATTTCTCTTACAGACCGCGGACTCCAGCTTCTCATTCAGAGCAATCTTATCCTTCTTCAGACGAGTTATCTCTCGATTGGACTCATTGAGAGAGGACTTCAGCTTGTTTACCTCTCCTTCCAACACTCAGACCGAAGCCAGCTTTTGGTCTGCAAGGGCAGTCTTATCTTGAGCTTCCTTCTGCCCAGCTGCAAGGTCCGAGTTCTTCTTCCCCAGAGCCAACCTCATTTTCTCTGCAAAAGAAGCAATCATATCAAATAAGAGATCGAAGAAATATCTTAAAGGACGATCGATGTGAACAGTCGACAGGCAGTTACCTTCCATACCAGCAGCTTCATCTTGAGCTTTCTTCAACTTTTGTTAGGCCAGCTCCAAGTCGAGGTTGAGTTGCCTCTGCTTCTCCTCAAATTCGACAAACTTACAAATGAGAGTACAAGATTTCTGCAGAAGGTAAAAGACGTTTCAATTGACAAGATCAAAGATTATTTACTTCTGAGTGAATAAAACTTAAAAGTTTGCTCAGACCCCAGCTGACTGCTTGTAGTCGACCGTGGTCTCGGGGACTACACCCAGCGGGTGCACTTGGCGTGCCCCCACTGATTCAGTCCCCACTCGACCGGTCCGCCCGGGTCGAGTAAAAAAACTATTCAGACCCCGGCCGACTGCCAGCAGTCGACCGCGGTCTCGGGGACTACACCTAGTGGGTGCACTTGACGTGCCCCCACTGGTTTAGATCCCATTTGACCGGTCCGCCCGGGTCGAGTGGAATAAAAGAAAGTAAAAAGTACTCAGACCCCAGTCGACTGCCCGCAATCGACTGCGGTCTCGGGGACTACACCCAGTGGGTGCACTTAGCGTGCCCCCATTGGTTCAGATCCCACTCGCCCAGGCTGAGTGGAAGAGCGCAAATACCAAAGACAACAAAACACCTAGTGGGTGTACAGATTCGACGCAAATAATAAGAGATTGTATGAAAGAAAATATTTCAGGTAGCATATCCTAATAGAACACGGTCAGTCGAAAGTCTACTTATCTGGACATTGGCCCGGAGAGCCGCGCTGGCATCGTAAGCAGCCTGCCTATTCTCTTTCACCATCTTCATCCGCTCCATCATCACGTTAGCCTGATGGATGGCTTCCGTAGCCACGTCTGACTGGCTTTCCGAAACATGGTAGTTGGTGAAAAAGGGGACAAACGACCCAGGTGCGGCAGCTTGGAGCTCCGAAGCATGAAGTTGGACGACTGAAGGAAACACCGGTACAATCGACGGTGCAGGGCGCTCACTCGCCAATGGGACAGCAAAAGTTACAGAGGCCCCACCTGCGTCTTCAGATTGCCGGACGGTTGGTGTTGTCATCGGTCCCTGCTGAGACTTCTTGCCAGCTGCTACTTTTTTGTTCTTTCTGGGCCTAGGGGCCACATCTTCATCATCATCCAGAAGATCGATGACGTTGGGTGGGGCTGCAGATAAATCAGTCGACCCCAAGTGAATCGCCAGAATTTAATCGACCAAATAATCAAGAACAAGATCATGAGAGTTTTACCTGGGTTGGAGGTAACCGCGTCTTCCATTTCCTTGTCTCGGTATTGGTAGGAAGAAGTTCCAGATGTAGCAGCACTGCAAATGTCAACATTCAGTCGGTTATGTTCTGTTGCTCGAGTCGACCAAAAGATCGCGTCAGATGATTACCCGGAGATGGTGGGGATGGTCACTTTGATTCTGGGCAAAGCCTTCGGTGGTTTGTAGGAGGTGGCCTTCAATGCTTTCGGCGCAGCAGGCGGCACAGTCTTGAGTTGTTTTGATACCTTCTCAGTCGGCACCGGAGAAGACGTCCGAGGGCGCTTCGAAGATTCCCCAGTCGGTGCGGCCGCCAGGTCAGGGGTGCTCGCTGAGTCGTGAGCGTGCTTGGACCTCCTCTCTCTGCGAGGAGGCGAGTCGACCTCTTCTTCATCACTCGAGTCGCCACTCTCCTCGTCCTCCTCTGCATCCGAGTGCCACTCGCCACTCTCGCCTCCGCTCACCCCTTCCTCGACATTTTGCTCCTGCACTCCATTGGGCATCGAGTACATGTCAATAAGAGCCTGAAAAGACAATGAACAAAAGAAATACAGTCGACCGTCAACGAGATGTTACACAGTGAATCGAGAAGATACTTGACAATGCAGAATCATACCTGTTCCGGCTGGCGCAAATGGTCGAATGGAATCACCCTCCTAGACCCCGGGGATTATCTTTGTTGCCAGTGATTCCTCTCAGCCACTTCTCCACCGTGTCTTCACTAACGTCCTCCGGGTGGATCCGAGTGGAGTCCTCGAGTCCCGAGTACATCCACATCGGATGGTCACATGCTTGGAGTGGTTGGATGCGTTGACTGAGAAAGACCTCCAGCAGGTCCATACCAGTCACTCGGTCGCGGACAAGTTGGACGACCCGCTCGACCAACACCTTCACCTGCGCCTTCTCTTTCGGGATCACCCTCAAGGAAGAGGGCTTCTCCACTCGAGCCAGGGAAAAGGGGGGAAGTCCAGGCGACTGACCCGGGGTCGGCTGGTCCTTGCAGTAAAACCAGGTCGACTGCCAGCCCCGGACCAAGTCGGGAAGGATCATAGCTGGGAAGGTGCTCTTGTTCCTCATTTGAATTCCAAGGCCCCCGCACATCTGTATCACGTGCGTCCTCTCGTCACTCGGGTTGGCCTTCTTGATTGTCTGGGAGCGACATGTGAATATGTGCTTGAAGAGACCCCAGTGCGGTCGGCAACCCAAGAAACTCTCGCACATGGACACGAAGGCAGCAAGGTACATGATGGTGTTTGGAGTAGAGTGGTGAAGTTGAGCCCCGAAGAAGTTCAAAAAACCACGAAAGAAAGGGTGGGGAGGCAAAGAAAACCCGCGGTCGACATGAGTGGCGAGGAGAACGCACTCACCCTCCTGCGGCCGCGCCTCGGTCTCGTTCCCCGAGAGCCACGCCGATTCATGGGGGATCAGTCCCCCCTCAACCAGATCGTCGATGTTGTCTTGGCTGATCGTCGAGCGGATCCAGTCGCCCTGGATCCAGCCTGGCGGCAGGGTGGACCTTGACGAGGATCCACCTCGGTTGGTCATCTTTCCTTTCGCCTTCGCTGTTGCCTTCTTTGCACGCTCGAACGCCACCGTCTTCACCTTCCCCGTGGCAGCGAATCGAGTCCGAGCGGGGCTACGACACCGAGAGTGGAAGCAGGCGCAGCGGAGAAATCTGAGGAAGAAGGAAAATGAGGGCGCATTATTCAAAAGCCCGGTCCGGTGCCTTTTATAAGGACACTTCCTAGTGACTAACTTGTAGGCCCAGACGATCCTATCAAACCCCGCAACAGTCACACGCGTGATACGTGGCAAAAAGGTGGCGTGGGGATCTAGGCGACCTGCCTAATCTGTCCCAATTACCGCGGCCTCCCCCGCCCGGCGCACTTCCCAAAATTCAAATCCCACGAAATCCGCGGACAACAGAACAACTTGTCAGACGAAAGACATCATCCGCATCATCACTCGGAACTCTTCCGTAAAAGTTCACTCGACAAAAATTAAGAATGGATCAAGGCGGCTGAAAAAGAAGTTGGTGTTGTCACCTCGGTTCATTGATCCAGAACAAGATATACTCATATCACGAAAAATGAGTCGGAAGTGTTCTCAACTCCTTCCTCACTCAAACCCTGATCCATTCGGGGGCTAATGATGAAGCTATGTACCTAGGGTAGGGTCATGGATCTGTCCAAGATACCCTCCCCAAGGACATCCCTAAAAGAACCAGAAGCATTCAAAGAAAAATCATCATCCACTCGACCATGAAGCTATGTTCCACGTGACAGTCTCGAAGACACTCGACCGTATGGGCAATCACTCGACTACCAGAAGATCTAGAGCCACTCCACTCTGCAATGGTCAGGGATTAAGTCATAGCTTTAATGGTCATTATGTATCTTTACTGCAGGCGTTACCAGTAACGTCCCCATCTTTATGTACCTTAAACCCTTTGTAACTGAGGGCGGGAGGGGCTGGCGAACTCTATATAAGCCACCCCCTTCCTCAGTGACAAGGGTCCGCACCCTCTGTAACACACACGCATATAATCCAGTCGACCGCCTCCGGGCTCCGAGACGTAGGACTGTTACTTCCTCCGAGAAGGGCCTGAACTCGTAAAACTCGCGTGTACAACTCCTCCATAGTTAGGATCTTGCCTCTACATTCCTACCCCCCATTCTACTGTCATACATAGAACCACGACACTCATAAATGGAAATTCTCATGGCTTTGAGAGACTCATTGATATCATGCTTAGGTGGAATAGATCTAAGTTTCAAAGAATCAACATCAAGAGCAATTCTATCAATGTTCCTAGCCAACTCATCAATCTTAAGCATTTTTTCTTCAATCAAAGCATTAAAATTCTTTTGCGAAATAATAAATTCTTTAATATTAGATTCAAAATAAGAGGGAATCTTATTATAATTTCCATAAGAATTGTTGTAGGAATTACCATAATTATTAGAGGGATTACTAGGATAAGGCATAGGATTGAAATTTCCTCTATACGCATTGTTACCAAAATAGTTCCTACCAACAAAATTCACATCCATAGATTCATTATTATTCTCAATCAAAGTAGACAAGGGCATATCATTAGGATCAGAAGAAACACTTTTATTAGCAAATAATTTCATAAGTTCAACCATCTTTCCACTCAAAACATTAATTTCTTCTATTGCATGCACCTTTTTATTAGTAGATCTTTCAGTATGCCATTGAGAATAATTAACCATAATATTATCTAAGAGTTTAGTAGCTTCTCCTAAAGTGATTTCCATAAAAGTGCCTCCCGCGGTTGAACCTAAAAGATTTCTATTATCAAAATTCAATCCGGCATAAATTTTTTGTATAATCATCCACAAATTCAAATCATGAGTAGGGCAATTACGTATCATTAATTTCATCCTCTCCCAAGATTGCGCAACATGTTCATGATCAAGTTGCTTAAAATTCATAATATCGTTTCTAAGGGAGATGATCTTAGCGGGAGGAAAATACTTAGAGATAAAAGCATCTTTGCACTTATTCCATGAATCAATACTATTTTTCGGCAAAGATGAAAACCAAGCTTTAGCACGATCTCTAAGCGAAAAAGGAAATAGCTTCAATTTAACAACATCATTATCCACATCTTTCTTCTTTTGCATATCACACAAATCAATGAAGCTATTTAGATGGGTAGCGGTATCTTCACTAGGAAGGCCGGAAAACGGATCTTTCATGACAAGATTCAGCAAAGAAGTATTAATTTCACAAGATTCAGCATCGGTAAGAGGAGCAATCAGAGTGCTAATAAAATCATTGTTGTTGGTATTGGTAAAGTCACACAATTTAGTGTTATCTTGAGCCATCGTGACAAGCAAGCAAACTAACACACAAGCAAACAAAAAGCAAGCGGGCAAAAAAGAGGAAAATAGAGAAAGAGAGGGAGGATAGAGAGAGAGAGAGGGTGAATAAAACGGCAAGGGTGAAGTGGGGGAGAGGAAAGCGAGTGGCAAATGGCAAATAATGTAATGCGGGAGATAGGGATTGTGATGGGTACTTGGTATATTGACTTTTGCATAGACTCCCGGGCAACGGCGCCAGAAATCCTTCTTGCTACCTCTTGAGCACTGCGTTGGTTTTTCCCCGAAGAGGAAGGGATGATGCAGCAGAGTAGCGTAAGTATTTCCCTCAGTTTTTGAGAACCAAGGTATCAATCCAGTAGGAGGCTATGCGCGAGTCCCTCATACCTGCACAAAACAAATAAACCCTCGCAACCAACACGATAAGGGGTTGTCAAGCCTTACACGGCCACTTACGAGAGTGAGATCTGACAGATATGATAAGATAATATTTTTGGTATTTTTATGATAAAGATGCAAAGTAAAATAAAAGCAAAGTAAATAACAAAGTATTGGAAGATTAATATGATGAAGATAGACCCGGGGGCCATAGGTTTCACTAGTGGCTTCTCTCAAGAGCATAAGTATTCTACAGTGGGTGAACAAATTACTGTTGAGCAATTGACAGAATTGAGCATAGTTATGAGAATATCTAGGCACGATCATGTATATAGGCATCACGTCCGAGACAAGTAGACCGACTCCTGCCTGCATCTACTACTATTACTCCACTCATCGACCGCTATCCAGCATGCATCTAGAGTATTAAGTTAATGAAAACAGAGTAACGCCTTAAGCAAGATGACATGATGTAGAGGGATAAACTCATGCAATATGATGAAAACCCCATCTTGTTATCCTCGATGGCAACAATACAATACGTGCCTTGCTGCCCCTACTGTCACTGGGAAAGGACACCGCAAGATTGAACCCAAAGCTAAGCACTTCTCCCATTGAAAGAAAGATCAATCTAGTAGGCCAAACCAAACTGGTAATTCGAAGAGACTTGCAAAGATAACCAATCATACATAAAAGAATTCAGAGAAGATTCAAATATTGTTCACAGATAGACTTGATCATAAACCCACAATTCATCGGTCTCAACAAACACACCACAAAAAGAAGATTACATCGAATAGATCTCCACAAGAGAGGGGGAGAACATTGTATTGAGATGCAAAGAGAGAGAAGAAGCCATCTAGCTAATAACTATGGACCCGTAGGTCTGAGGTAAACTACTCACACTTCATTGGAGGGGCTATGGTGATGTTGTAGAAGCCCTCCGTGATCGATGCCCCCTCCGATGGAGCTCCGGAACAGGCCCCAAGATGGGATCTCGTGGATACAGAAAGTTACGGCGGTGGAATTAGGGTTTTGGCTCCGTATCTTATCGTTTGGGGGTATGTAGGTATATATAGGAAGGAGTACGTCGGTGGAGCAACAGGGGGCCCATGAGGGTGGAGTGCGCGCCTGGGGGGGGTAGGCGCGCCCCCCTACCTCGTGGCCTCCTCTTTTGTGTCTTGACGTAGGGTCCAAGTCTCCTGGATCATGTTCGGTGAGAAAATCACGTTCCCAAAGGTTTCATTCCGTTTGGACTCCGTTTGATATTCCTTTTCTTCGAAACCCTAAAATAGGCAAAAAAACAGCAACTCTGGGTTGGGCCTCCGGTTAGTAGGTTAGTCCCAAAAATAATATAAAAGTGGATAATAAAGCCCAATAATGTCCCAAACAGTAGAAATATAGCATGGAGCAATCAAAAATTATAGATACGTTGGAGACGTATCACCTCATTGTTTCATACCTCCAACATGTCATCATGTTACTCCTGCTCACATGTATGCCCTGTTTTTCACTAAGTCATAATATGTGTTATAAAGTTGCTTCTTGCATTGATCATATTGGTTTAATCTTGATGACTATGAACCTAAACCTTGATAATAATTGAAGCATGTAATCTATACTTTGAATGCATATCAATTTTGTGTCCATATGTTTCCTGTAGCATGTTATTTCCTTGATTGCAAAATGCTTAGTTGCTGTTTTGGGCGGATTGTGTTTGGAACTTGTATTGAGTGTATGTGTTGAACCGTGGCTCCGTTTGGAGCATGCTCTGCATCAAACTTGCTTGGTTTTGCATGTAGTTTCATCATGACATGTTGCATCCATATTTTTGAGTGTGTTTGCTTGACGTTTGAATGCATTTGCATCAATGCCATGTTTAACTTATTATGCTCATATCTTCTAGGCCGTAGCTCCAAATTAAATGAACTTTATATGTAACTTGAGTAGAAAGACGCGTAGATCATCTTAGTGCACTTTAACTTGTTGTTTAACAACTTTAACTTAATGTTTTGTTCAGATCTGGACCAATTTTGAAATTTGCATATGAGTACTTACCGGAGTTGTTGTATGTTGATTCCGACCTCATTTAAACTTGCTTTGATGCGTTGTTCTTGTATGCATCATCTCTTGCCATGAGTAGCATCATGTTGCATTGCCATGTATCATACTTGGATGAGCATCATGCCATGTTATGTGTTGTGTGTTTACCGCGTTGTTTGCTTCTTTCCGGTTGTGCTTCTTCTCAATAGTTCATGTTTCGTTGCGATCATGAGGATTCGTCTAGCTACGTTGGTTCCTCTTCTTCATGGACTCGTTCTTATTCCTAGCGGGATTTCAAGCAAGATGACCATCACCCTGGATCTCACTACTATCTTTGCCATGCTAGTTGTCTCGATGCTATTGCTATGTCGCGCTACCTACCACCTGTTTCTCAAGACTCCCAAATTGCCATGAAAAGCCTCTAACCTTTTCACCATCCCAGCAAACCGTTGTTTGGATATGTTACCGCTTTGCTCAGCCCCTCTTATAGCGTTGCTAGTTGCAGGTGCAGTTGCAGGTTATTCCATGTAGGGACATGGTTATCATGGATATCATGGGATATCACAATATCTCTTATTTAATTAATGCATCTATATACTTGGTAAATGGGGGAAGGCTCTGCCTTTTGCCTGGTGTTTTGTTCCACTCTGGCCGCCCTAGTTTCCGTCATACAGTGTTATGTTCCTTGATTTTGCATCCCTAACATGATGAGGGTTTATTGGTCCCTGTTGATAGTTCGCTTTGAATAAAAGTCGTCCAGCAAGGCCCAACATTGGTTTTACCATTTGCCTAATAACAACTAAAACTTGCATAGGGACCCGCCGACACCTGAGGTCTCTTAATCAACCCCCCGGGCCAGTGCTCCTCATGAGTGTTGGTCCACCTACCAGGAAGTCGACGGTGCCACCTCGGGGCAACTCGAGGTCTTTGCCTATCGTCCACTTAGCATATACGGTGTTGTCCTGAGAACTAGATACACACGGCTCCTATCGGGGTATCGATGCACCAGGTGGTCTTGATGGTTTTGTTTTACCATTGTCAAAATGTCTTGTGCACCGGGATTCCTTGTCTAATTGGAGGGTCCCGAGATGGAGGATTGTCTCCATGGATCGTGAGCTTTTCATGGGCTAAGTTAGGACACCCCTGCAGGGTTTGAACTTTTGAGAGCGGTGCCCGCGGTTATTGGCAGATGGGAATTTGTTAATATCCGGTTGTAGTGGACTTGAACTAAACTCAATAAAATACACCAACCGTGTGCGTAACCGTGACGATCTCTTTTCGAGTGAGTCGAGAAGAGAACACGGTGGGGTTATGTTTGAATGTAAGTAGTTCAGGATCACTTCTTGATCATTACTAGTTTGCGACCGTTACGTAGTTTCTTATCTTATTCTTGTACTCGTAAGTTAGCCACCATACAATGCTTAGTGCTGCTGCAACCGTCACCACTTATCCATTCCATACCCATTAAGCTTTGCTAGTCTTGATACCCATGGTAAGAGGATTGATGAGTCATCGTGCCTCACAGATTACTACAACAACAGTTGCAGGTACAGGTAATGCGATGATCATGACACGAGAGCAATGTTTACTTGTTTTGGAGTTCTTCTTTTGCTTCTTCTCCGATTGAGGGTTAGGTTCCTGGTCGGCAGCCCGGGCTAGCAGCGTGGATGTCATTTGAGCTTTTGTTTGTGTTTCATCCATAGCCGAATGTTGTTCTTATGTATGCTATTTCATGTATTCATGTGACATTTGTAAGCCCTTTGTATGTATCCCCAGATATTACGTAATGGTACAATGTAATGATATCCACAAAAGTGTTTCAATATGCGGCTCTATCCTTGGTGGGACCTTCGAGTTCCTCTCGGATAGGATCGCATATTGGGCGTGACAAGTTGGTATTAGAGCCTTGACCGACCATAGGAGCCCCCCTTGATTGTTCGTAGTTGGCCGTTGTCGAGTCTAGATGAAAACTTTTTCGGAGTCTACTTATATCGGAGAGTAGGAATTCTTTTTAGTCCTCAGCCCCCTTCGTCGATCTAGTGAGAAATCTTCATGTCGGTGTTTTGACTTACTCCTCTCCCCCTTCAAATTTTTTTAGGACCATGCAAGCTTATTTTGATCTTTGTGTTCTCAATCCCCCTTTTCATCCAGGGCACTTATTTTGAGTTGATTCGACCCTCGTCGTCTTTTGAGAGATCAACCCTCGGTTCTTTCTCAACGACATTGTTTCCCTTTCCCAAGTTGTTTTCTTTTCCCCACCTACCCACTCTTTTCAACCCGGAGCCGGAGTCTGTAATCGAGTATCCATACTACTCGTGTGAAGCCTTTGCATTCTTTCCTCAATTATGTCAACCGGTGTTTTTCTCTTCAAGTTATTCATCGGTTCCCCGTTATAAATTGCCTTTGTTTTTTCCCACCTCCCGCCCCTTTTATCCCTGAAGTCTGAGCCTCTATTCGAGCATCAATTACATTCTTGCAGAGCCTCTTCAGTCTTTCCTCAATTGTCTCAACCGATGAATTCTCGTCTAGTTCATAATTGTTCGTCTTGTTTTCTTTCCAGTGGGTCCAATTCAAGTTTTTCGTTGTTGATCAGATCCCTTTCCTTGACTCAAGTATTTCCCCTTGCTCGTTCTCCTCTCGCCAGTTTATCCTTTCGGAGTGCTCAAGACATCTCAGAAGATTCGTGTTTGCATTCAATTATTTAGAGATTGTCACCTCATTCAAGTCTTTCAATCATTTCAGTGCATCATTTCTCTTCTTCAATCGTTTCAACGGTGCTTCTTTCAGTGGGCCCATAACCAAGAGGTTTATTCCCAGGATCTTACTTGGCTCTTCTAATTAGTTTAGAGTTATTCTCAAATTCCTTCCAAGTTTGATGTAAGAATGAATTTCATCAGTCAGATTCCTTTCCAAGATCGATTTCAAATTATTTTCATTGTTGGCTCAACCTCTTTGTTTTTCATTCTACTGGAGTATCTCAACAATTTGGTGGTGTTCCTCATCATCATTCTCAACATTTGAAGACCGAAGAAGAGTTTTCCTCTAAATCTTGTCCGTTCTCTCGGAGATTCATGGTTCTAGCTTCATGTTATCCTCCCAAATTGTTTCCAATCGTACAATTCTATTCTTACCCATCCGGAGTATGTCAGGAGTTATTTTCCGTTTTGTTTCACCGGAGGCCAACATTCTAGAAGAATTCTTCATCCTCATGTTCCAACTATCATTCGTGCTTTTCTAATTCTTCTCGGCGAGGAATTCTCTATCTTCATTCATTTGCAAATTCCCAGGGTGGTTCGTTCATGATTCCTTTTCCTTTGTTATCTTATCAATTCATTCATTCTTTCTAGTCCTACCGATGGTTCAAGAATACCTTCCCAAGTTTTGCGCTATATCTCCCCTTAATCTTTTCCAATGCGAATAAGTTGTATGCAATCCATTGCTTCTCATCAATTTAGTTGGTGGATGATAAGCATATCATAATTCTTATTCTTCTGTCATCAAGTTGATTAATTCCTTCCTTCGGAGATTGCTCGTGATGAATAATCTCTCGGTTCTAAGTTGTTCGTCTTTTCTTTTTTCTAGAGTTCCAATTTTTCTCGCTTGTCTCTTCACGAAGATCAATCTAAATCAACGCAAGGAGTCATCTTATTGTTTAATCATTCAATTCTATCTCATCATCCTATTGTTACAGAGTTCTTCACAGTGGTTCATAAGGATTTAATTCATCCTCAAGTGTTCACCAAGATTCTTGTAGGCGAAGCTCATGTATTCTTCTTCTTTCTTCTCGAGGTGCAAATAATTCTCCATGTTCTTTTGAAGTGGAGTTTTGCATTTCTGTTCTTCTTAGCTATTTAGGCATTTGGTTGTGGCATAATATCACCTGATAATTTTGAGATGTTCTCAATAAGTCCACAACAAGATCTTTTTTCATTGTTGAATTCCAACAACTTCGTTCAATCCTCCCTTGCAAGGATGCTTTTCACACTCAATTGTGGTAGAAGATGTCATTTTCTTCTTCATTCTTTTCATTCAACTCTTTCAGTTCTTCCGGAGGCATTGTGTTGTTCCTCTTATCAAGCATCATCCCGTCTTGTCAAGATCATGTTCTATCATTTCCATGTTCAGCCGGAGTGCTGCCTAAATTCTTTCGTTCTTGTTCCCTTTCTATCTTGTCCTACCCAGAGTGGCCTTTGATTCTCATCATAGTCGTCGTTCCTCTTTGTACCCGAGTGCTCTCGACCTTGTTCATCTTCTCTCTTGCGCTCTTGTTTCACCTCATCCTCTTTCTCTTCCATCTCTTTCCCAAGATCTTGGCACGAGATCTTCTGTTAGTGGAGGAGAGTTGTAACACCCCCAGACCGATGCGCCAGGTGTCTTCCAGTCATTCACCGTTGTTGCCATGTCATCCACTTGGATGTTGCATTTTGTCATGTCATCATGTGCATTGCATCCTCATGTTTTCAAAACATGCATCCGGTATTTTTCCCCGTTGTCCATTTCGGCATTCGACACTCTCACATGCACCCATTGCACATCTCAAATCTCATTTCTTGAGCGGGAAAAAACGTTCTCGGAATGGGCCGAGATTTGTCGAGTGGCCTTGGTATATCACCGGTAGGTCGCCTGTCAAATTTTGTTCCATTGGAGGGTGTTTGATGCCCCAACGGTTAACCGCGTTAACCGTCAGACCCCTTTCTCTTTGCAGCCCAACACCCCTTCACAGAAGCCAACTAGCCCATCAAACTCCCCTCCATGTTATTCGCCATTGGATCAAGATCGTGTGGGCAAAAACCGCACCTCAATAGCCCTCTCCTAGCTCCCTATGCCTATATAAACAACCCCGATCGTCCAAATCTCGATTAAAAACCCTAGCCCCCTCCTCCTTGCGCCGCCGGATATGCCCGCCCGCCGCTGGACGCGTCCACCACCACTAGCCACGTCGCCCGGGCCAATCAGAGGCAGCCACATCAGCCTCCGCCGCCTCCAGTACCAACCCCGCGCGCCTCGGCCTCGCTGGCGCAGCCGCCCACCGTCACCGGAATCGCCGCCTCCTGGCCGCCCGCGCCTCCAGCCGTCCACCGCACACTGCGCCGCCGCTCGCCGCCTCCCCGCGCTGCCCACCACCGTCGTCATGCAGATTTGTCGGCGCCCATGCGCGCCGCACCAACCCCTGCCTTCGGCCAGCTCCGCCGCGCGCCGCCCCGCCTATAGCCGCCGCCCTCCGCGCGCAGTACGGCGCCGCCCCTAGCTGTCGGCCTGCCTCCAGCCAGATCCGGGCAAGCGCGCCCGGATCCGCCTCGCCCTGGCGTCCTCCGCCCATCCCCGCCACCTCGTCGAGCTCGCCGGCGTGCAACTCCGTCCATGGCCTTCTCCAGCCCACGCCCGAATCTCATCGTCCCTGGATCTCGTCATCCACCGAACCAACGGCGGGCTCGTCCCGCACCGCGTCATCCACTTCTTCCCGAGGTGGTTGTTTTTATCGAAGTCCCTGAAAAATCATATCATATATGCATCTTGTGATCATCATAACTTTGTTCATATTGCTCTATTTTGCGTGTATGATACATTAATATGTTCATCACTGAATGATCTAGATGTTGGTCTAGTTTGCATGCATGTTAATGTCCATCTTGATGCCTTAGTCCTCGTTGCAAAAGTGCTAATTGATATAACCTACTGAAGATTGCTATAACTTACTGATTTGTCTTTTTATAGCATTTAGTGTGATTATATTTTGAGCATCATAGATAGAACTAATCATAAACTCACAATTCATTGGATCCGAACAAACATACCGTAAAAATTCATTACATCAAATAGATCTCCAAGAACATCGTGGAGAACATTGTATTGAAGATCAAAGAGAAAGAGAGAGGAAGACATCTAGCTACTACCTATGAACCCGTAGGTTTGTGGTAAAATACTCACGCATCATCAGAGGATCACCAATGAGGATTATGAACCCCTCCGTGATCATTTCCCCCTCCGGCAAGGTGCCGGAATAAGGCTCTAGATTGGATCTCATGGTTCTAGAACTTGTGGCGGCTGGAATTGTTTTTCGTTAACTCCTCTAGGTTTTTGGAATATCTGGGTGTTTCTAGAGCTGAGAGCCAGTGGAAAAGATCACCGTTGGCCCCACAAGGCACTAGGGCGTGCCTGGGGCCTCTGGTGTGCCATGGATTCTTGTGGGGCCCACGGGCCTCCACTAGTACACCTCCTGGGCTCACTTGATCTCTTCTGGGCAGAAAAATGTCTCCAAAAAGTTTTTCTTCATTTGGACTTCATTTGATATGGATATTCTGCAAAGTAAAAAACCATCAAAAAACAACAACTGGCATTGGGCACTATGTCGATAGGTTAGTCCCAAAAAATGATATAAAGTTTCTATATAATGAATGTAAAACATCCAAGATTGATAATATAACAACATGGAACAATAAAAAATTATAGATACATTGGAGACGTATCAGCATCCCAAGCTTAACTCCTGCTCTTCCTCGAGTAGGTAAATGATAAAAACAGAATTTTTGATGTAGAATGCTACCTAACATGTTCATCGCATATTCTTTTTCTTTGGTAGCATGGACATTTGGACTTTTAGATGACTCAAATCAATAGTCTATAATAGACATGAGGACATCAATAATCAAGCATATCAACAAGCAACCATCACTTTCAAAATATCAACACTAAAGAAAGCTATCCCTAGCCCATCATGCTCAATCATTGATCCATTCATGAAACACACTCGAATATTAGCTACATCCAATGCACAAGTATGATCATAGTGCTCCCTAGTTGGTGCTTTACAAGAGAAGATGGAGAATCAAATAAAAATAAAAATTGCATAAAGTAAATAGATAGGTCCTTCGCAGATGGAACCGGAGATTTGTAGAGGTGCGAGAGCTCAATGCTTAAAAATAAAAATTGCATAAAGTAAATAGATAGGCCTTAACAACACTTTCCAAGGAATTCATTATTTGACAACATAATTTTTTTTCATTTCGGGACTAGGCATCCCTATTACCTTTCCGCACTCTCATGCAATGACAAATAAATAAACACTCATCTTCAGAATAATGCATCTAACATAGAAAAATATTGGCCACCCCCTGCCACTTCATGAGCTGTGCGGGCTCAAAAAAAGGAAATTCATTTTGAAAATTAGAGTTGGCGCATACAAATTTACTTGGAACGGCATGGAAATACCGCATATAGGTAGGTGCGATGGACTCATTGGCACAACTTGGTTGAAGGAGTTTGGATGCACAAGTAGTATTCCCACTTAGTACAGGGAATGCTAGCAAATAGATTGAGAAGCAACCAACCAAAAAACAAAAACAATCATAAATGAGCATTAAACATAACTAACACTGAATAATGCACCATAAGTAGGATGTAACTTCATTGCATAAGTATTGACTTTCGTGCTTGCATAGGTAATCACAAACCTTAACACCAGTATTCTTACTAAAGCATAATTACTCACCAACATAACTCACATATTACTATCTCCATATCTCAAAACTATTGAAAGGAATCAAGTTTATTTTGTCCAATAATCTTTCATGAAAGTTTTTATTACATCCTTCTTGTATATCTATCAGTTTGGAACTAGTTTCATATATTACCATTTCTTATTACAAGCTCTCAAACAAATTTAAGTGAAGAACATGAGCATAAGAATTTAATCTCTCAAAATGAAATAAGTGAAGGATGAGAGAATTTCTTTAAAAATTTACTAACTATAAAATTGATCTAAGTGAAGAATGAGAGTATTTCTTTCGAAAATTAAAGCACCACCATGCTAAAACAGACATAAGTGAAGCAATAGAGCAATTCCATAACTCAAAATTTTTATGTGAAGCACATAGAGCAATTCTACCAAATCATAGCATCATTATTGCTCTCTCAAATAGGTGTGTCCAGCAAGGATAATTGTGATAAACTAAAAATCAGAACAAGCAAAGACTCATATAATACAAGACGCTCCAAGCAAAACTCATGACGTGTGACGAATTAAAATATAACTCCAACTAAAATTATCGATGGTTGTTAGAAGAAAGAGGGGATGTCTTATGGGGCATCCCAAGCTTAGTTGCTTGGTTCTCCTTGAATATTAACTTGGGGTGCCATGGGCATCCCAAATCTTAGGCTCTTTTCACTCCTTATTCCTTCATCCATCGCGATCTCACCCAAAACTTGAAAACTTCAATCACACAAAACTTAACAAAACCTTCGTGAGATCTGTTATTATAATAAAACAAATCACCACTCTAAGCACTATTGCAAACCCATTCATGTTCTATTATTGCATTATACCTATTGTCTTCTAACTTTACCATGGCTTATACCCTCCAATACAATCCATAGATTCATCAAAATAAGCACACAATGCAATGAAAATAGAATCTGTCAAAAACATAACAGTCTGTAGTAATATGAACTCTAACCATACTTCTATAACTCCAAAAATTCCGAAACGCTAGGACAACATAGGAAATTTTTATATCAATCTTGTGTAAAAAAATCAGAAGTTTTTGTCGCTGCAGCAGAGCACATCAATTCTGCTACCGGACGTAAAAGTTTCTGTTTTCCAACAAGATAAAATCAACTATCACCCAACATGATCCTAAAGGCTTTAATTGGCACGAACACTAATTAAAACATAAAAAGCACAATCATAACAGAAGTATAATTGCATATTTATTGAAAAACAGAAAATATAACTATTGGGTTGAACAATAGAAGCAAGACCAATAATTTCATCTTTACTAGGCAATTCTTTATCACGAGGTTGTCTACGGAATTTGGAAAAATTAAACTCATGAGACACATCACCAAAGTTAACACTGACTATTTCTTTCTCACAATCTATCTTAGCATTAACAATATTCAAGAAAGGTCTACCAAATATAATGGGACAAAAATCATCTCGTGGGGAACCCAAAACTAGAAAATTAGTAGGGTATTTTATTTTCCCACACAAGACTTCAACACCTCTAACAATCCCAAGTGGTGTGACAATATCTCTATTAGCAAGCTTAATAGTAACATCAATATCTCCTATTTCAGCAGGTGCAATATCCTTCATAATTTCTTGATATAAAGTAAAAGCGATTGCACTCGCACTAGCACCTAAATCACATAAGCAGGCATGCCAACAACAGGCATAACAATGATCTCCTATTTTAACAGACACAACAGGCATGCCAACAACAAGTCTATGTTTATCTTTTTCGTCGGGTTTAGCAATTATAGCAGCTTCATCACAGAAGTAAATAACATTCCCATCAATATTTTCACCCAAGAGATCTTTAACCATATCAACACTAGGTTCAACTTTAGTTTGTTCAGATGGTGTAGGTGTTCATGTATAACTCTTCTGAACCATAGTCTAAGTTTTAGCATGCTCTTTTATCCTAATAGGAAAAGGTGGTTTCTCAACATAAGCAGTAGGAATAACTGGATCAACACCATAAATAATGGTTTCCTCTTGAGCTTTAATGGGTTCTACTACTTTCACTTCAATGGGAGGATGAAATTTAAACCACTTCTCCTTAGGGAGATCAACATGAGTAGCAAATGATTCACAAAAAGAAGCAACTATCTCAGAGTCAAGTCCATATTTAGTGCTAAATTCAAGTCCATATTTAATTGAATATTTAGTGCTAAAGTTTATACCTGACTCCTTAACTTCATCGATATCCCAATCTTGGGAGCTGTGTTTAATTATTTCCAAAAGATCACATTTGAGTTCAATAGTCCTGTTCATAAAACAACCAATACAAGAAGTATCGAGCATGGATTGATCATTACGAGAAAGCCGAGCATAAAAATTCTGTATAATAATTTCTCTTGAGAGCTCATGATTGGGGCATGAATATAACATTGACTTAAGCCTCCACCAAGCTTCGGCGATACTTTCCCCTTCACAAGGCCAAAAATTATATAAATAATTCCGATCACTATGAACCATATGCATAGGATAAAACTTCTGATGAAATTCCATTTTCAATCGGTTGTAATTCCAAGCTCCAATATCATCGCATAGCCTATACCATGTCAATGCTTCTCCCTTAAAAGATAAAGGGAAGACCTTCTTCTTGACTTCATCCTCGGATAAACCTAGAAGCTTAAATAATCTGCAAACTTGATCCACATATATTAGATACATATCAGGATGTAGTGTTCCATCTCCTACATAAGGATTAGCGAGCAGTTTCTCTATCATACCCGAAGGAATTTCATAATAAATATTTTCATTAGGTGCAGTAGGGTGACAAGAAACTCTTTTCTCTTCCGGTCGAGATGAAGATACCCCGAACTAGCCCCTCAAAGGATGATTTTCCATAGTGATAAGTGACAATAAATTTCAGCACGTATTATAAATGTTTCCTTACAAAATTCCACTTACCAAAGCACTTTACTCCTCAGCAACGGTGCAAAAAAAGAATGTTGATGACCCACAAGTATAGGCAATCAATCATAGTCCTTTCGATAAGTAAGAGTGTCGAACCCAATGAGGAGCATAAGGAAATGACAAGTGGTTTTCAGCAAGGTATTTTCTGCAGGCACCGAAATTATCGGTAACAGATAGTTTTGTGATAAGATAATTCATAATGGGTAACAAGTAACAAGTGTAGAAAAGGTGCGGAAAGGTGACCCAATCCTTTTTATAGAAAAGGATAAGCCTGGAAAGACTCTTATATAAAGCAAAGCGCTCCTGACGACACATGGGAATTACTATGAAGTTAGTTTTCATCATGCTCATATGATTCACGTTCGTTACTTTGATAATTTGATATGTGGTTGGACTAGTGTTGGGTGTTGTCCTTACTTGGACAAGCCTCCCACTTATGATTAACCCCTCTCACAAGCATCCGCAACTACGAAAGAAGAATTAAGATAAATCTAACCATAGCATGAAACATTTGGATCGAAATCAGCCCCTTACGAATCAACACATAAACTAGGGTTTAAGCTGATGTCACTCTAGCAACCCATCATCTACTTATTACTTCCCAATGCCTTCCCCTAGGCCCAAATCATGTTGAAGTGTCATGTAGTCGACATTCACATAACACCACTAGAGGAAAGACAACATACATCTCATCAAAATATCGAACGAATACCAAATTAGAGGGGTATGAACATATCCTCAGGAACAAACGTAACTACTCACAAAGCATGTTCATGTTCAAGATTAGAGGGGTATTGAATATCACCAAGGATCTGAACATATCATCTTCCACCAAAAAACCCAACTAGCATCAACTACGAAGAGTAATCAGCACTACTAGCAACCCGTAGGTACCAATCTGAGTTTTTGGGACAAAGATTGAATACAAGAGATGAACTAGGGTTTTAGAGGAGATGGTGCTAATGAAGGTGTTGATGAAGATTGACCTCCCTCGATGAGAGGATCGTTGGTGAAGACGATGGCTTTGATTTCCCCCTCCCTGAGGGAAGTTTCCCTAGCAGAATAGCTCCGCCAGAGCCCTAGATTGCTTCTGCCCAAGTTCCACCTCGAGACGGCGGCGCTTCGTCCTAAAAGCTCTCCTCTGATTTTTTTATAGGTCAAAAGCCTCCATATAGCAGAAGATGATCAACAGACGAGCCCTGGTGGTAGGGCGCGCCCCTTGGGGGCCCACAAGCCCTGGGGGGTAGGGCGCCCCCCCTGATACGTCTCCAACATATCTATAATTTTTTATTGTTCCATGTTGTTATATTATCAATCTTGGATGTTTTGTAATCATTTTATCGTCATTTTGTATCACTTTTTGGTACTAACCTATTGACATAGTGCCAAGTGCCAGTTGTTGTTTTTTGCATGTTTTTTACATCACATGTAATCAATATCAAATGGAGTCCAAACGCAGCAAAACTTTTTGTGGATTTTTTGGACCAGAAGACAACCAATGGGCCGAAGAAGCACCTGTGGGCTGCTTCGAGGGGAGCACAACCCACCAGGGCGCACTTGGAGGCCCAAACGCGCCCTTGTGGGCTGTGCCCACCTTGGGTGCCTCCCGGACTGCCTCTTCCTTCTATAAATACCCCAATATTCTAGAAACCCTAGGGGAGTCGACGAAAATCAATTCCAGCCGCCGCAGAGTCTAGAACCACCAGATCCAATCTAGGCACCATGGCGAAGGGGTTCACCACTTCCATTGGCGCCTCTCCGATGATGCGTGGGTAGTTCTTTGTAGACCTTCGGGTCCGTAGTTAGTAGCTATATGGCTTCCTCTCTCTCGTTTTATTTTTCATACAATGGTCTCTTGGAGATCCAGATGATGTAACTTTTTTGAGGTGTGTTTGTTGGGATCCGATGAACTTTGAGTTTATGATCAGATCTAGCTCTTTTTAACCATGAAAGTTATTTGAGTTTCTTTGATCTCTTACATGCATGATTTCTTATAACCTCGTATTTCTTCTCTGATATTTGGGTTTTGTTTGGCCAACTTGATCTATTTATCTTGCAATGGGAAGAGGTGCTTTGTAGTGGGTTCGATCTTACGGTGCTTGATCATAGTGACGAAAGGGGAACCGACATGTATGTATCGTTGCTACTAAGGATAAAACGATGGGGTCTATTTCTACATAAATAGATCTTGTCTACATCATGTCATCATTCTTATTGCATTACTCCATTTCTCCATGAACTTAATACACTAGATGCATGCTGCATAGCGGTTGATGTGTGGAGTAATAGTAGTAGATGCAGGCAGGAGTCGGTCTACTAATCTTGGACGTGATGCCTATATAATGATCATTGCCTTGATATTGTCATGATTATTTGAAGTTCTATTAATTGCCCAACAATAATTCGTTTACCCACCGTTTGCTATTTTTCTCGAGAGAAGCCACTAGTGAAACCTACGGCCCCGGGTCTCTTTCTCATATTATTTGCCTTTGAGATCTATTTTATTTGCCTTTTATTTTCAGATCTATTAAACCAAAAATAAAAAAAATACCTTGCTGCAAATTAATTTATTTCGCGTTCGATCTATCAATCTACTACAATTTATTCACATACGTTTGCCAATTTCTGGCGTCATTACCTGAAAGGGATTGACAACCCCTTTAATACGTCGGGTTGCGAGTATTTGTTATTTGTGTGCTGGTGCCTTTTACATATTGTTGCTTGATTCTCCTAATGGTTCGATAACCTTGGTTTCATCACTGAGGGAAATACCTACCATCCCTGTGCTGCATCATCCCTTCCTCGTTGGTGAAATACTGACGTAGGTTCGAGCCGCATCAAAAGGAATTTCTGGCGCCGTTGCCAGGGATGATCATTTACATATACCAGGTTCCTAATCACAAATCTCATCTCCTCGCAATTTACATTATTTGCCATTTGCCTTTTGTTTTCCTCTCCCCCACTTCACAAAAAATTGCCGCTTTATTCACCCTCTTTTTTTGCCGTTTTCTCATCGGATCTATCATTTGCTTGCAACCATGAGTGATTTCGGTATGGCACCAACATATGATTGCCTAACTCCTAATATTGGACATACAAGCAGTCTGGATGCTAAAACTTTTATCTTGGGGCATGGGAACGTTATGGGAGAGGAACGTATCCAAGCATTTTTCAATTGTGTGGGAAATATAAGTCTTGATGATGCTCCTATACTTAGAACTACTAGATCTTATGTGGATGCTATTTCAGCACTAGTTCTAAAACTTGAAAGTAAATTTATCCATACCCATCCTACTTTGCGAAGATTGTTTTTTGAGCTCCCCGTTATAAAGAATCCTAAGGCTAAAAAGATGGACACTCTCGTTCTTCTGAATGAGTTTGACTACATAATACGTAAAGCTAGGGAAATCTTTGATTTTTATGGTATGAATCGTGAAAAGCCCGTGATAGATGAAATTATTTACAATAGTGATTATGCATTAAGAAATTTGCTTGGCGATAATAAAATCTTTTATGAGAATCTTAAAAAGGAAGTCCCCATTCTAAATGTAATTCAGCAAGTTTTTAATAATGTTAATCAACATTACTCTTGGATTATTGCCGGAAATCAACGCGGTTATGATAATGGGAAACTTAATAGTGCTAAAGTTTCTATGGATAATATGTTTTATGTTGTTCTTACAAAACCCCATGATGAAAACACCTCTAACAAAATTAAGAAGAAAAATGACTAAACTTAGATCATTGCTTTATGCCTAGCTAAGGGCGCGAAACAATAGCGCTTGTAGGGAGGTAACCAAATGAATTAAATTTATTTTTGCTTTTTGCTTTCTGTTCTTGAGTGTTAGCACAATTATGCTACTGTTATGATTGTGTTTTTTGTGTTTTAATTAGTGTTTGTGCCAAGTAAAGCCTTTATGATCTTCTTGGGTGATAGTTGTTTGATTTTGCTGAAAAATAGAAACTTTTGTGCTCACAAAAACAATTCTAATTTCTAACTAGAGAGCGGTAAAATACCAATTCTTTTTGCAGAAGATTAATATAAAAATTGCCCAGGTTGTTCTAATGTTTCAGAGTTTTTGGAGTTACAGAAGTGTTCAAAATATCCAGATTGCTACAGACTATTCTATTTTTGACAGATTCTATTTTCTTTGCGTTATGTGCTTGTTTTGGTGATTCTATGGTTTTCTTTGATGAGATTTTGCCATAGAAAAGTTGGAAAATAGTAGATATAATGCAAGAACAAAAAATGAATTGGTTTTCTACAACACTTATAGTAGTGATTTTCTTTCTTATACTAACGGATCTCACGAAGGTTTTGTTGAGTTTTGTGTGATTGAAGTTTTCAAGTTTTGGGTTATCTTACAATGGATGTGAAGGAATAAGGAGTAAGAAGAGCCTAAGCTTGGGGATGCCTCGGCATCCCAAGCTATTATCCAAAGAGAGCAAGCAACTAAGCTTGGGGATGCCCCGAGTGGCATCCCCTCTTTCTTCTAACGACCATCAGTATTTTACTCGAAGCTATATTTTTATTCATCACATACTACGTGTTTTGCTTTGATCGTCTTGTATGATGTGAGTCTTTGATTGTTTATTTTATTTTTTTAGTCTTGAGCCCTTACTGGACACACCTATTTGAGAGAGCCAAAATTATGCCATGACTTGTTAGAATTGCTCTCTATGCTTCACTTTAATTTTTATGAGCTATGGATTTGCTCTAGTGCTTCACTTATATCTTTTTTGAGCACGGTGTGCTTTAGTATTTTTGAGGAAATGCTCTCTTGCTTCACTTAGATTTATTTGAGAGTTAGTAAAATTTTCAAGAAATTCTCTCTTGCTTCACTTAAATTAATTTGAGAGAAAGAAATATTATGCTCATGATCTTCACTTATATTTGTTTGAGCTTATGAAAAGCAACACATAAAACTTAGTTCCAAAGTGATAGATATCCAAGAAGGATATAATAAAAACTTTCATGAAGATCATTGAACAAAATAAACTTGATTCTTAGTAATAATTTATGAGATATGATGATGTGATATGTGAGTCGTCTTGATGAATAATTATGCTTTAGTAAGAATATTGGTGTTAAGGTTTGTGATTTCCTATGCAAGCACAAAAGTCAATAGTCATGCAATGAAATTATATCCTACTTGTGGTGCATTACTCGATGTTAATTATGTTTAATGCTCGCTTATGAGATTATTCTTTTCTTGGTTGGTCGCTTCTCAATTTTTTGCTCGCGTTCATTTTGCACTAAGTATGATCACTACTTATGCATCCAAAATCCCTTAAACCAGTTTTGCCACACGAGTCCACTATAGCTACCTATGTGCGGTATTATTTTGCCGTTCTAAGCAAATCTGTATGTGCCATATCAAATATTAAAAATAAATTTCGGTTTTGTGTGCTCATACCGCTCGCAAGGCGGTGATGGGTGGCTAATATATTCCATGCTAGATGTGTTATTCTCACGATGAGTGTTTATTCTTGTCATTGCACGACAGTAAGGCAAAGGTATTAGGGACGCCCAGCCCCGAAATGAAAAATGAATTTACTTTATGTTGTCAAATAATAAATTCCTTGGAAAGTGTTGGAATGGAAGGTGTGACGCCCCCGATTCAATCGTACACTAATCATACACGCAAATGTGTATGATCAAGATCAAGGACTCACGGGAAGATCTCACAACACAACTCTAGACACAAATTAAAATAATACAAGCTTTATATTACAAGACAGGGGCATCGAGGGCTCGAATACATAAGCTCGAGAACACAAGAGTCAGCGGAAGCAACAATATATGAGTACAAACATAAGTTAAACAAGTTTGCCTTAAGAAGGCTAGTACAAAAGTAACATTGATGGAAAAGGAAAGGCCTCCTACCTAGGAGCCTCCTAACTACTCCTGGTCGTCGGTGGCCTCCACGTAGTAGTAGGCACCCTCGGTGTAGTAGTAGTAGTCGTCGGTGGGGGCAGCGGTCTCAGGGGCTCCGTCATCTGGTTGCATCAAACGGATATGGGGGGAAAAGAAAGCAAAGCAAACGTGAGTACTCATCTGAAGTACTCAACAAGCAAGGGTCTACGCTACATATGCAACATTATCAAAGGAAGGTTGTATATGTGGACTGGGCTGTAGAAATTCCTGAATAGAGGAGAGTGCCTAGCCTATCGAAGACTAGCATCTTCAAGCTACTCCAAGCATGTTGCAGCATCAGAAGAGATAAGAGTGGCATATTATAATATTAGTAAGTATGTTGTAAAATCGCCCAGAGATCACTTCCTCGACTCCCTGCGAGAAAACAATCCCGAAGCCATCATTTCCATTACATGCCTCAACATCAAGTTCTAGAGTGTCCGTTACCATAGGATAGGCTATTGATAGATGTTTTATTCCCTAGAAGGGTGCACCAACTTACCCACCACGCTCGATTAACTCAAGCCGGACACACTTTCCTAGGTCATGCCCGGCCTCGGCCAAATGATATGCCGCAAGCCGACCTAGGCTTAATAGAGGGGTCAGCACGATGGACTAAACCTATGCCCCCAGGGGTCTTGGGCCATCGCCCCGGGAACTCCTGCATGTTGCGTGGGCGGCCGGTGAGCAGACCTAGCCTCCCTTATACAAGGCGAGGCGTTCCAGTCCAACCTGGCGCGTGCCGCTCAGTCGCATGACATCTATTAAGCTTCGGCTGATGCATACGACGCAGAACGCCCATACTATGCCCATGTGATGGTTAGTGCTATCAGGCCAGAGGCCCCTCGGATCGAATATTGAAATCGTAATGGATTAGGAGCACACTTTAACAAGCAGAGACTCACAAAAGATGTGACACCATCGCCTCGTCTCGAGGACTTGCGGCAAGGGCTAAGAATGCCTAGCCACGCCTCGTAATTATCTCATGGGCACCCTCCAAGTGAACCCGACTCCTCATCACTCGCAAATATGCTCGTGCGGGTACCCCTCAGGGCCGACCCGTCTTTAGTAACATGGTTAAGTGTAAAGTCATAGAACCATAGTAACCGTGTGTCTAACACCAAGGGGGAAAGCTGGATAATCACTCTCGACGGATTCCCACTCGATGTAACCATCAAGGTGGACTTGGAGGAATCACCATCGTTGGTCCACACTTGAGGGGTTGTGCGACAGAGTCATTATCGGGTGTGGTCTAGGAGGAATCACCCTCGATGATGACGACCAAATAGCTACACTACAGGGTTAACATCAGAAGTGCAGATGAGGTATCACCCTCGACACTCGATAGTAACTCTGCAGAGTCATACAACTAGGGGGGTGATGTGCGGTGTCAGGGCCTGGACGTCGATCACGTTGATCGAGTCATCGAACAAAAAGCGGGGGCAACAGGGACAAGGTGGGGATCACTGATGGATCTCTAACCAACCTATACTAAGCAGTTTAGAATAAGCAGGTAGTTATGAAAGCAGGTAACAAAAAACAGGCTATGCATCACAATAGGATCACACAGAAACAGTAGCAGTTCTAATGCATGCATGAGAGGGAATGAAATGCGCGATATCGGAATTCTCACGGGGGGTTTTCTTGCCTGGAAGCTCTGTAGATAGATATGGTCCCTCGACGGTGGAATAGTCGATCATTGGTTCAACCGCGGTCTCAGGGTCTGCCGGAAAGAAGTAAAGGAGGATGAACATAATAAATAACAGAGTAAACAATGCATCATGAAGCAAGGCAAGCAAAACACTGTGCTGGGGGCGAACTAACGTAGTGCTACATGTTGCAGATGAAGCGGGAGTTTAACTAGAACGTTCTTCCGGTTTCGGACATCTGTCAGATAGATGAACCGGAGGGGAAGGTTCGATGTTTGCAGTGCTAGAGGCATCTGACAGGTATGTGGATAGCGTATTCGGCTTCGTCTCATTTTTGTGATCAACTTTCATGTAGAAAACTTTTTCATCCGAGCTACGGTTTATTTTCTATGATTTTCTAAAGTTTTTAAATGATTTCCTAATTTTCTTATTTATTTTAATTTTGAATTCGCCAGTTAAAAGATGGGTGCACCTGGTGCAGTGCACCCACAGTGCGCCACTGAGGCTGGCAGGTGGGGTCGGAAGGCCTAGTTGCCCAGTCAACAAAGGCTGATCAACAGGGTGAATAGTGCATGCGGGTCCCACGCGTCAGCATCTTAATAAATTCCAAAATGATTTATTTGATTTAATTAGGTGGGACCCATAGGTCATTCAAACATAACACTAGTTAAGAAATTTTCTAACCTAACTAAATTAAACAGGGCTGGGGCCCATCTGGCAGTGGGCCAGGCTACCTTTGTGTGGCTGTGCTTATGCACGAGCACACACAGGAAGGCATCGGCGGCCACGACACTAGCCAAATGCTGGCGCCCGAGTGGGCGCAACCAGGCAGGTGCGTGAGCGGGAGGGCGCAGCCAGCACCGACAAGCGGCGGAGCTGTACCGGCATGAACGGCAGTGGGTCCTGCCGGATGCGGGCGCGGTGTGGTCGGCACGCCCAGGGGGGTTATGCAGCATCGGGCTCGGGCAGCATGGGGGAGCAGCAGGGAGAGCTGCGGATGGAGGCGGGCACGGCGACGACCGAAGCCAGCAGGCCAGCGCTATGCAGCAGCAGGGGCGGCAGCCGAAGGCAGGTGACGCCGACGAACGCGAGCGCGAGCGGCGTTGGCGCGGTGAAGCGGACAACGGCGAGCAGGAGGGGAGGGTGGCACGGTCTCGGGTAGGACTGGATCGCACGGGGTACGGGGCGGGTCGGCCAGCAGCAGCGAGTAGCAGGTGCGACGGCTACGATAGAAGGTGGCGGCGGCAGCAGTCAATGGGAGCACACAGCAGCGCATACATAACATGGGCAGGAGCATCAAGCAGCAGTAGGTGGCAGCATAGAGCAGTAGCAGTAGCGATAGGACCACGAGCGACTGCGGGGAAGCGCCTAGGCACGGCCGGGGAGCAGCGCTCACGGCCAGGCCGCGGCCATACGCGAGGCAGGGCGCGCGGGACGCGGACGTGACCGGGCGGAGCTGCAGCCATGGCGACCATGGAAGACTACGGGAGCAAGGGGAAAGCGAGGGAATCAGTAGAGGGGCTCACTGTGGTCCAGATGAGCAGGCCAGCAAGGTCGGGCGTGGAGAAGAGCAGCAGAATCGGGCGAGGAGTGCGTTGGCCGTGGAGGAAGAAGAAGGTATGGGGGGGATGTTGAGGCGGCTCCCCAGCTTGATCCAGAGGCGATGAAGACGAAGAAGTCCATGCCAGAGCTGCTGGACACCATGGCGAGGCGCGGGGACGACGGTGGCCACGGGATCGAGCGGTGCACGACGACGGCGGTGTCGGGCGGGATATAGTGGGAAAGAACGAGTGAGGGGGAGGGAGTGAGTGGGTGCTAGGGTTTTGTAGAGGGGCGCGGGGAAGGCCTTGTAGGCGCCGAGGAGTCGCGGGACCGCCGCCACAGAGCCCACGGCGCGGCTATGGTGTGCTGATGGCTGCCATGACCATGCCTCCCAGTGTAGTGATGTAGGGGATGATTTCCCTTGTTGGGCTTGGCCTGCCTGTACACTTGAGGTCCAGTCCAACTGTAGATAGGTTTTATTTTCCTATTTTCTTTCTTTCTTTGTTGTTTAGTAATTTTTATCAATATCAAATAAATTTTGTTAAAGCTAGTATGCAACACACAATTATTAGGCAAGGTTTTGAAGCAGCAACCAAGGTTTCATTTTATTCAAAAATATTTGAATAGTTATTTATTTTGAAAAGGACAAGGAAAATATTGTTGGTCCACCAAAATTGTCGCTAGGGGCCATTTGGGAATACATTAGATGTGGGTTTCTTCATGAAATTTACTTGGGTATTATTTAGAATATAACTAACATTTTTGTTTAACAATTTGGAGAAATGTTTTCTGACTTGCATTTTAAATTTGGATTTGACTTAGGTTTTAACCAAGAGAGATTAACTTTAGCAAAATGGAATGACGTGGCATCACTAGTCAGGGATCACTGTAGCATGACACTGGGTGTGTTACAGAAGGCACCCGTGGATACAGTTAGCCATGGAAAGTGAAAGTATGGTGGAAAAAGGAATAAACTTTAATTTCTATTTGGTAACCGCCTATGATATATCGAGCATGGAAAATGTTGGGAACTCTAAGTCATTTTCGTTGGTGGGAAAAGTATGTCTCTCTAAATGTTTTTGTCTCTCAATTTTGGCTTTGAGCTTTAGCATCTCTACAAATCCCTACCCCTCTCTGCAAAGGGCCTTTCTTTTACTTTATGGAGTTTTTATTTTTGAATTTGAGTATCCATCTTCTCTTATAAAAGCACCAACTAGGAGGCACTATGATCATACTTGAGAATTGGGTGTAGTTAATATGAGAGTGTGTTTCATGAATGGATCAATGATTGAGCACAAGCATGAAAGGATGATATGAGCAAAATAGCATCAATAGCATGAGGCACATGATAAACATGGCAATAGCAACAAGGATCTCCACCAAGCATGCAAATACACATAGGAGTAGCATAATTCTGAATCATGGGTAGATGCAAGCAAGGGTCACAAATGCATGGCAAAGGCATAGAAGCAAGCATTGCATGCAAAGTGAACATGGTAAAATGAGCATGAAGTGACAAGCGGTATATAGCCCATAGCCGTGTGAGAGCCAAGTGAGAGAGATGCGCGTAGTCGTTGCATGAAAGGAACGATGGTAAGGATAGTTCACGGGATCCCAAGTCATCTTTGCTCTCAAGAGCTCGTTTTGTCAACTCTTGGAATTGAGAGGTTGACGAGTATACGTGAGTACCTACACAAAACAAAGACAAATGGGAAAATTGTGTGTGCGTGGTAGATGTACACATCATCCATCATGATGCGCACGTGCTTGTGTTGGTTAGCACAAAATAGCCAATGCTCAAATAAATGACATGCGTGATATAGAAATATGTCATCCATCATGATCGGTTTGTTGTTATGTATAGCATAATGGAGACTCAAATTGTGCAATGCATCATGATATATATATAGAGCATTGTTATTCATGGAATGCATATGGTGCAAGCAATTATGAGAATCATGCAAAGTATGGAATGCATCAAAATCTCCTAATATGTATGAGGAAACTATAGGGGTCTCCTCATGAGCATTAATGGAAACATCACATGGAGAATATTGACAACATTCAAAACAATGCATATTTGGAGCAACATGATCATGGCATGACATAGTAGATAAATTGTGCAATGCATCATGATATATAAGGAAGCATGGCAATATCATCACATGAAAAACAAAAGCCAATGACCATCATCTCGTCATCTATGCCATAAGTGCAAATGGGATTGATATTAATGAGGCATGCATAGTTACTATGTTGAGATTGAAATGATGCAATATGGGATATCTCACTCATAGCATATGACAAGGTTAATGGATTGTCAAACATGATGTGACCAAAAGAATTTTCACATGATATCCTATGGAGCATAGCATCACAACTAGGAAACTCAACATGCTCATCATCATATTTATCATAAATAGGTAAGTCATGACATGAAGAAGTCGCACTAGCATGAAGCATGGGTATAGGTGTGTCAACATCATGCAAGCAATCATTCGTAGGTGAGGTGTCGAAGACCAAGTCGTGGTCATCTTCATCTTGATGGAACCATGTGGGGGTGCATCATTGTCCACCATGGCCATCGTCATCTCCATTGGAGGTATGGACTCGTTGAGGATAGGTGATGAGGACATCAATACCATTGCTACACCCACAACCCCTGCTGCTATACATACTGGACCAATTACTAGAGCTCACGCACGCCAACTGAATTATCAGGTACTTCCGTTTCTTGGTAACGATTCTAATGTTCATGATAATATGATGCTGCCTAAATTGGATACATTTTGATGCGGAGCATCCCAAGGTCATCCCCATGGACCTACCATCGTCTCATCAAGTGCCTAGTGGACCCATGACTCGGTCACGTGCAAGAGCTCTTGAAACCGAGGTGACATCTCTCCTCTCACAATTCCACTTCGATGCACATGAAGCATGGCTACTACCTCATATGGGCACTTTGTGCATACTCAGGCACCATGGAGAAGCTAAGGAGCAAGGACAAGAAGAAGAGGAAGATGGATGAGAAGACAGAGAAGAAGGAGGGCTGCAGGAAAAGTCCCAGCCACCGGACGACCGGCCGGGACCGGACGTATGGTGCCTGATGCGTCAGCCGAGCCCCAGCGAGCGGACGTCTGGCCCAGACCGGACGACCGGTGCCCCTGCACCCGAGGCCAATGAGCGGACGTCCGGCCCCGACCGGACGACCGGTGCGACCGCACCCGAGCCAACATCAACGGAAGTCCAGAGCCTCCGGACGTCCAGCACCCCCATCACAGAACAGAACCAGCGGACGATCGGAGGACACCAGACGTCTGGCAGCTCCTGAGACACCGGACGACCGGTCCCCAGCGGACGTCCGGTACCTGTCTGCGCACAGCGTTGGGGCCCGAGGCCCATGTACCCCTTCACTTCGTCCCCTTTGCACTTAGACTATAAATAGACCCCCCATTCATCCTAGCTAGGGTTAGCATTGGTTTAGCTCATTTGAGAGATAGAGCATTGCTCATCCATATCGGATCTACTCCACGAGAGAGACCACAGCCCCTCTACGGAGAAGATCCACCTTGGATTCAAGACCCCTTTACGGGAAGATCCCCTTGTGGATTCAAGACCTCCTCACGAAGAAGAACCGGTTACCGTGTATCATCCCTAGTTGTCCGTGGATTCGTGTATCGTCCTATGTACTCGAGTATCTAGCCCATGTGTGACTTATTTGTGTCGGTTTAGTGATTTCCTCTTGTGTTTTCCTTCCGTTATTCCTCATGTTCTTTGTGATTTCCCCGGGATCCGCTCCTTTCGTGAAAGATCGGGCGATTAGGGTCTCTACCCTACATCATCTTGGTATCATGAGAAAGGTTGATCATGATTTCGGAGCCCCCTCTTGGTTTTTCTAGCTTGATTTTGTTGTTTTTTGTCCTAATCCGAAAATCCCCACAAAAATAACCCCAAAATTTTTTCTTGTGTTTTGAGAGTTTTGATGATGTTTTGTTGGTTTTGATCCGTGAATTTGTTGTGTTGCAAGTGGATCTAGCCTTCCCCCACCATCTACACCTGGAAATCCCTCCCAAATTCCCCATATTCCGCCCAAAACCGCCTCCCAGATGTGAAATTTCGCGTTGACCCCAACCACCGGACGTCCGGCCACCCAGGAAGCACCGGACGTCCGACCTTACTAGACGACCGGCGACCGGACATCCGTCCATTTTCGGACAACCACTCCTTCCACCACATCATCCGCTACACCACCATCGACTTTCCACTAATTTTGCCAATATCCCAATCCACACCTAATCGCTACCTACTCCGACGATTTTGCTCGCACTTGGTTTTGAGAATTTGAGTTGCGGTATCGTATCCTTTTGTGTTTCGGCTATCTAGGTACGGTTCGACATCGACATCACCGCCGCTCATTTTCGCCACGGATGCATCATCAACAACAACCACCTCGACTACGACTTGGTATTCGTGCCACCATTTTGACACCATACCGGAAGCAAGACCGGTAACCTCATATTGGTATTGGACATATCACTCTTGCCATTACATTGATAGCCATCATAGCCTTACTCCTTTTGCGTTGCTTACCCATCGAGACTAGCCATGGAGTATTGCCGGCAACGAGACTTGTGCACATTAGTGATCATACTTCCCATAGCATACATACATACATCATTGTTGCCAATATTGGTATCATCTCTTGTGTCACAAAGTTGTCATCACATACTCACTTTCTATCTTGGTTCGTCAAGCATTGCAAGAGAAAAGAGCTCAAACATCAAGGAGCCAACCAAGCTTTTAAGCAAAGAGGAAAGATAAGCAAAGAGCTTTTAAGCAAGAACCATAGCATCATACAACAATAAGATTGTCATACTCGATCATCTTGGATCATATCATAGCAACACCTTGCATAAAACATATTTGGGATAGAAGTCATTGCATTTTTGCTAAGTAGGTTGTGCATAAGTTCTTGTATCTGCCTATCATCCAATCGTGCTAGCGTCTCTCTAGTGTTGTGCAACAAGAGCATTTTTGTGGATTCCACATTTTGGGTCACCCTTGGTTGCACAACCCCGCTTATCTTTTTGCGTGTGTGTTTCCGTGTACCGTATATGCTTGGTCTACTTGTTACATTCAATCTTGCGAATCTTCTCCAACATTATTGAATCTTGCTTACATTCACATTAAAAATTGTGCCACCATCCTAACCAAGCTCCACCATAAGCTTTTACTTGTGTAGGTGTGAGAAACCGACGGGAATTCATACCAATTGGGCTATTTCCTTGTCCTACATTGGAGTGATCATCGATTCACTTTCATCTTCGGTCAAGGTACATTTGGTATTCGTTCTTCTCTTTCTACCACTCACATTTCTCTTGGAATGATGGATAGGCCAAGTACTTCTACCAACCCACTCTTCATGGAGCAAGACGACGACATGAACTCCTTCGTCACGAAGAGTCACCTCTTTGGTGCACAACGTGCTTTGCATCAAGAGCAACAAGCTATGAGTGAACGCATCGACAACCTTGCCGCCGACTTGCGACTTTCCGAGCAACGTACAAGGGACTACTTCGACCACAAGCTCGACGATCACAAGCAGGAGAATGACAAAAGGATGGACGATATTTGCGCTTTGTTGCTCAACCTCTCTTCTTCCACTTCAAGAAGGAGCCGTTCAAGTCGCCATTCCGACCTTACCCTCTCCGGCTCAAGTACACCGACATCGAAAACTCTTTGTCGAGCCGTGCGCACCGACCGTCAAGCAAACCTCAATTCCCTTCGAGATACCGACTCTCAAGAGCGCCGACGACGTCAAGCCAAAGAAGCCTTTGCGCTAGCTCGAGAACGACAACAACAATGCCAACATGAAGAGGAAGAACGCGCGCGTCTACACCAACATGCACAAGATGCCGAGGCTCAACGTCAAGAACAACAACTCCGTGATGCTCAAGCACTTGAGGCGCAACAAGCTCTACGCGATGCGGGTCGAGCCGTTGCCGACCGAGGCCGACAAGCCCGTGAAGAAGAGGAAGCACTTCGCGAAGAAATTCACGAGTGACGATTTCAAGCTCACATGCATCGTCCAGTTCCCCCTCGAGCTCGATGCGCTCCTCCACAAGCTTGCCAAGACCATCAAGTTCATCAAGAGCATGAAAACAATGGGAATCCTCCATGACAAGAGCAACACGAGGTTGACAACCCTCCGCATCAAGAGCACCACGAGTTGGACAATCATCTACAACATGGGCATCATCATCCCCGACCCCAACAAAATGAAGAGCAACGCTACAGCAAGCTCAAGTTCACCATGCCCAAGTTCAACGGAAGCAACGATCCCGAAGAATACCTTTCTTGGGCATTGAAAGTTGACAAGATCTTCCGCTTGCACAATTATGAAGAAGAGAAGAAGATCGCGATGGCATCCCTTGAGTTCCAAGACTATGTCCTCATTTGGTGGGAACAAATCATAGAGCGCCGCGAGGCAAGAGGTGAACCACCCATCACTACATGGGCACAAATGAAGGATGTCATGAGAGCACGCTTCGTGCCTAACTACTACAACCGCGACCTCTTCAAGAAACTCCAACAACTCAAGCAAGGAACCAAGAGCGTTGAAGAATACTACAAGGAGATGGAGATTGCAATGATAAGAGCCAATGTCACGGAAGACGATGAACAAACAATGGCATGCTTCTTGAATAGCATCAACCATCCCATCAAGAAGATCGCCGACTTCCAACCATACTCAAATCTCATCGAGCTAGTGCAGCAAGCTACCAAAGCGGAACGCCAAGTGCAAGATGATTTCAAGTATGCCAAGTTCTCATACAAGACCTACGGGTCCTCTTATCAAGCTCCCGCGACTTCCGCAACTCCTACCTCAACTAGAGAATCACCAAGTACCGGCGACAAGTCAAGTTCCAAGAAAGCTTCGTCAACTACAAGCCATCCTCCTACGAGCAACTTCGAGCCGAGAGCTTCATCATCATCTACCCCAACCGATGAGACTGTCAAGGCGAGTCCCTTCAAGTGTTTCACTTGCGGAGGCCGAGGCCACAAGTCCTACGAGTGCACCAACAAGCGAACCATGGTCTTCAACGAGGATGGCACTTATGACTCCATGAGCGAAGGCGAAATGGAAGCCCTCGAGCAAGTCGCCATGCACCGCCAAGTGAACAATAAAGAAGAACAAGTCTTTTTTGATGAAGACTCAAGTCCCGCACTTGTTGTCTCCAAAGTCTTGACCATCCAACATCATCAAGAAGAAGACCAAAGATGCAACATATTCCACACCAAGGCCGGCATCAATGGACGATCCGGCAAGGTCATCATCAATGGAGGAAGTTGTCATAATCTCGCAAGTGAAGAACTTTGCTCCAAGCTCCAATTGCCAAAGACGAAGCATCCACATCCATACAAAGTGTGATGAGGACATCAATACCATTGTTACACCGACAGCCCCTGCTGCTATACATATTGGACCGATTACTAGAGCTCACGCACGCCAATTCAATTATCAGGTACTTTCGTTTCTTGGTAACGATTCTAATGTTCATGAGAATATGATGCTGCCTAAATTGGATACATTTGTTTTGCTTACAAATGAAGGGCCTAGCTTGGACAAGAAAGATGAACCTTGGAGCAAGTTCAAGCATGGAGATGATGGCATGCGCAAGGGGCACAAGAACGGAGTTACAAGTGATGATTCGAGGACTCTAAAGCCACCATAATGAGTGCATGAAGCATGGGACAAAATGTACAAGATGCCACTTCATAAATTTCATCCAGAGGCTATTTTAGGTGCTGCGTCACCTTATTATTGGGCCAGGCCCATGTATTTTCGAAGTACTTAAGCATAGGCTGTTTTTAGAGTCCGTATGTGTGGGGAAACAAGAGTTAGGGATGGTTTCGGACCCCTCCACCAAGGGCCACGAAATTCCCCCTCTCTCCTCCATATATACAGCCCTTAGGGCATCGTTTAGGCGTTGGGTTTTGTTTAGATTAAAAGTTCGCCATAGCTGCAACTTCGCGTACTTCGTCTGTGTTCAACGACCAGACCAAGGCGTCACAGAACCCCACCTTGATCAATAAAGCTTTCATCTTATATTCGCAATATCCCGATTGCAATCTCAGTTTCTTGCTTGTTCTTTGTTTGCTTGGAGGTAACAGGCCCTCGTGGTTAGGTTGATCGTGCTCCGGCGTGGTCAATAACCCTCGGAAGTTGGTTTAGCGATTGCTAAGGCGCAACGTCTCGCACGTTCGTAGTCGGATCGTCAAGGTCGACTCCCACAGAAAACGATAGTCACCATCTCATCGAAACATCGGGACACCTTTGCCTCTATCAAGTGGTATCAGATTTCCAGGTTGCTCGGTGAGATTTTACAGTTTTTCATAGATTAGATCGAGTCTGTTCTTCATACCTACAGTCCACGAAAAAGCCACAAAAAATTTAGGGTTAGTTCATCATATCCGAACCAATCTGAGCCTTTGCATAATCTTTTTAGGGTTTCTGCTTTGTTGAATTTGCGGTTGCATCGTCGTGTCAAGTTGCTGGTCTTAGACTCTAGTCTTTTAGAGTTTCGAGTTCTGGTCATAAGTTGTCACGCCGCCGCCGCACCATCATCATCGCCTTGCCATCTATCACCATTGCTTATCCGCCACCGCTCCGAATCCGTATCCATATACCACCACCAATCCGTATCCATATACCACCAGCAATCTGTATCCATATACCACCACCGCTACCATATACCACCACCGCTGCCATATACCACAACCATATATCCACCACCAATTCGAGTTCTTCTCATATTAGGTTTGTTTTTGAGATCAATCTAAATTCCGATTCGTGTTTCCTTGCCTGCGTAGGTCTTGAAAAAAAAGAGTCTGGAGACCCCCGGGCAGTTTTTAGGCCAAAATTTCGGCGACCAAAAATATTTTTTCCCTATCCTATTTTTAGGCTTTTCTCAGTCTTTTGAGCCACGTGCCGTCATAGTGATTTTTTGTCGCACTTTTTCGTCGTTGCTGCCCTGATTTCCAAAAAAAGTCAAACAAAATCCGTGCCCATCCTATCAGTTTGACGAGGGAAGAGTTTTGAGACACTCGCCATTATAGTGATTTTTCGCAAAAAAGGAGCGCAAAAAAAGGAGCGCAAAAAAAAGAGCGCAAAAAAAGTTCCAGAGTGTGCTTTCCCCTTGTTTACGTGCAGCGCTGTGATTTTGTTAGTGTTCGAGGCTCGCGTCTCTAGCACGGTCTAGACTAGGACCAGCACAGTACCGTCGTTGAGCGTTTATTCAACTTTGCAGCTTTGACTTGATTATTGCTGACCCCTTTTGCTACTATATTATAAGCCTTCCTAGCGACCAGACCAAGACGTTATAGAACCCCACCTTGATCAAAAAAGCTTTCATCTTATATTCGCAATATCCAGATTACAATCTCAGTTTCTTGCTTGTTCTTTGTTGCTTGCAGGAAACAGACCCTCGTGGTCAGGTTGATCGTGCTCCGGCGTGGTCAATAACCCCTCGGAAGTTGGTTTAGCAATTGCCAAGGCGCGACATCTCGCACGTTCGTAGTGGGATCGTCAAGGTCGACTCCCACAAAAACGATAGCCACCATCTCATCGAAACATCGGGATACCTTTGCCTCTATCAAGTGGTATCAGATTTCCAGGTTGCTCGGTGAGATTTTACAGTTTTTCATAGTTTAGATCGAGTCTGTTCTTCGTACCTATAGTCCACGAAAAAGCCAAAAAAATTAGGGTTAGTTCATCCTATCCGAACCAATCTGAGTCTTTGCATAATCTTTTCTGTATTTGCTTTGTTGAATTTGCGGTTGCATCGTCGTGTCAAGTTGCTGGTTTTAGCGTCTAGTCCTTCAGAGTTTCGAGTTCTGTTCACAGGTTGTCACGTCGCCACTGCCATATATCACCACCGCATCATCATCATCGCTGCTGCCATATACCACCACCACACCAACTTCATCGTCGCTGCCATATTCACCACCACGTATTCACCACCAATCCGAGTCCATATACACCACCACATATCCGCCGCCATCACGCCAATCCGAGTCCACCTGCAACCTATATCCGCCACCAGTCCGAATTCCACCAGATTCATCGCCGCTGCCAGTCCGAGATTCCACCAGATTCATCTCCGCCACCAGTCCTAGTCCGAGTATAGTAATTGTTGCTTTGTTTTTGAATTCCGTATCACGCGATACATCTAGTCGTGACAGAATAGGACTCCTGAGATTCCGTGCTACCCGCAGAAGAAAAATAGTTCCAAACTCAAAAAGGGCTACGCAGTTTTGAGACCATTTGTAGACTTTTTCGAAAAAAAATTGTTGCGGAACAAAAAAAAGAGGAAAAAAAGTGCAAAAAAAAGTGAAAAAAAAATAAAAAAAATTTAGAGTGTGCTCCTCCATTGTTTACGTGCAGTGCTGTGATTTTGTTAGTGTTCTAGGCTCGCGTCTCTAGCACGGTCTAGCCTAGGACCAGCGCAGTACCGTCGTTGAGCGTTTATTCAACATTGCATCTACGAATTGATTATTGCTGACCCTTTTTGCTACCATATTATAAGCCTTCCCAGCTCCACATACATCTACGTCGTGCATTTGACTCTCCCTGGTAATCGCTCTATCCAAACTTTGAGAGTTTTGACTATGATGGTTGCCGATCACCGCCTGCTGCTAGGTAAGAACTGGTAAGAATTTGAGATTTGCTTGACGGATTTGTGACACCACCACCACCTCTTGTTAGTAGTCTATATGATCATATTCTTGTGTGTTTCTATTGTTGCTAACCATGGCAGGATCACAAGCCGACGAGACTGACTGGGAGAATATGACAAATAATGAGTTGCATGATAAATTTCAGCAAATGATGAGTGGACAGGTGCAAGATGTGCTAAACAGATTTGAGAAGGCCATGGAGAAGATAGATGGCATGGAGAAGATGTTTGAAACAAAGCTCGATAACAGGTTTAATGAATTGCTCGCGCGTCTTCCACCACCACCACCGGCTGCACCTAACGCACCTCTACAACAACAACAACGGCGACGACTACCTCCACATCGCGAAACAGCCCTCCGCTGAGCGAGCCGTCTCCCTCTTGCACCTGGCCAAACTATTGGTGCTGCTGTTGATACTTCTGTGGCTCCTGCTGCTGATGCGGAGGAGGATGATTTTGCGGGAGATTACGAGGATGAGGTTGATCAAAATCAGAACTACGTGCCACCACCAGCACAGCAACCACCAGGTCGTCCACATGCAAATAATGGCAATGGTAGGGCTCACCCTCAGGTACGAGATCATGACCATCTCCCTAAATTAAAATTGAATATTCCACCATTTGAGGGTACATATGTTCCTGATATATATCTTACTTGGGAGTTAGAAACTGAACAACGATTTACATGTTTACAATATCCCGAGGAGAGACGTGTTCCTACTGCTGTTTGTCTCGGAACTTGACGTCGCGGTCCGAGGCAATGGTAGGGCTCACCCTCAGGTACAAGATCATGACCATCTCCCTAAACTAAAATTGAATATTCCACCATTTGAGGGTAGATATGTTCCTGATATATATCTTACTTGGGTGTTAGAAACTGAACAATGATTTACATGTTTACAATATCTCGGAAATTGACGTTGCGGTCCGAGACAATTATCTTTGGCACACCATGGAGACGCAATATTTCCCTACAAAAGAGATTAGCAACATGTGAAGCATCGTCTATCTCGTGACAAGGAATAAAATGTGCCATTTTGGAGAAACGGTCCACAACGACTGATGAGGACATCAATACCATTGTTACACCCACAGCCCCTGCTGCTATACATACTGGACCGATTACTAGAGCTCGCGCACGCCAATTGAATTATTAGGTACTTTCGTTTCTTGCTAACGATTCTAATGTTCATGAGAATATGATGCTGCCTAAATTGGATACATTTGTTTTGCTTACAAATGAAGGGCCTAGCTTGGACAAGAAAGATGAACCTTGGAGCAAGTTCAAGCATGGAGATGATGGCATGCGCAAGGGGAACAAGAAAGGAGTTACAAGTGATGATTCCAGGACTTTGAAGCCACCATAATGAGTGCATGAAGCATGGGACAAAATATACAAGATGCCACTTCATAAATTTCGTCCAGAGGCTATTTTAGGTGCTGCGTCACCTTATTATTGGGTTAGGCCCATGTATTTTCGAAGTACTTAAGTATAGGCTGTTTTTAGAGTCCGTATGTGTGGGGAAACGAGAGTTAGGGTTGGTTTCGGACCCCTCCACCAAGGGCCACGAAATTCCCCCTCTCTCCTCCATATATACAGCCCTTAGAGCATCATTTAGACTTTGGGTTTTGTTTAGATTAAAAGTTCGCCATAGCTGCAACTTTGCATACTTCGTATGTGTTCAACGACCAGACCAAGGCGTCATAGAACCCCACCTTGATCAAAATAGCTTTCATCTTATATTCGCAATATCCAGATTGCAATCTTAGTTTCTTGCTTGTTCTTCGTTTGCTTGCAGGAAACAGACCCTCGTGGTCAGGTTGATCGTGCTCCGGCGTGGTCAATAACCCTCGGAAGTTGGTTTAGCGATTGCTAAGGCTCGACGTCTTGCACGTTCGTAGTCAGATCATGAAGGTCGACTCCCACAGAAAATGATAGCCACTATCTCATCGAAACATCGGGACACCTTTGCCTCTATCAACGACAAATATGGAATCTTTCCCATTGCGAGTCCTAGGCAAACCAAGTACAAAGTCCATGCTAATGTCTTCCCAAGGCTGGTATGGAATTGGTAAAGGCATATGGAGACCATGAGATTGAGCTTTGGACTTAGCTTTGCGACATGTAGAACACCGGTTGGTTAACGATTGACATCTCGAAACATCTTAGGCCAAAAGTAGTTGTTCGAGAGCGTGGCGAACGTCTTGTCGCGTCCGAAATGTCCCATTAAGCCTCCCCCATGAGATTCCTGCAAAAGCAACAAACGAAGAGAGGACTCGGGAATACAAAGTTTGCTAGCTCTCATAAGGTAGCCATCTTTGATGTAATAGCGTTCCCAAGATGTATTCGACAAACACTTGGCATAAGGAATGGCAAAAGTTGCATCATGCTCATATAAGTCTTTGATATGCTCGAAGCCAATGAAATCTAACTCAAGTTGCGTGACAAGCATGCAAATGCGGGAAAGAGCATTTGCTACTATGTTTTCTTACCCTTGATGTACTTGATGACATAGGGAAAAGACTCAATAAATTCACTCCATTTAGCATGACGCTTGTTCAACTTAGTTTGTCCCTTAAGATACTCGAGAGTCTCATGATCGGTATGAATGATAAACTCATGGGGACGAAGGTAGTGTTCCCATTCATGCAAAATGCGGACTAAAGCATATAGCTCTTTGTCATAGATGGGATAATTGAGTTGTGCTCCGGAAAGTTTCTCACTAAAGTAAGCTACGGGGCGCTTCTCTTGCATTAACACACCTCCTATGCCACTACCACTAGCATCGCAATGAATTTCAAAAGGCTTGTCGAAGTTGGGTAAAGCAAGCACGGGAGCATGAGTAAGAAAATTCTTAAGCTCATTGAATGTGGTATCTTGGGATGGTCCCCAAACAAAAGGCGCATTCTTCTTGCTCAAATCATGCAAAGGCGAAGCAATGGTGCTAAAATCATTTACAAAGCAACGATAGAAACCCGCAAGGCCAAGAAAACTATGCACTTGATGCAAGTTGGTTGGTTGCGCCCAAGTCTTAATAGCATTAATCTTGGACTCATCAACATGAACACCCTTAGAAGAAACAACAAAACCCAAGAAAACGAGCTTATCAACACCAAAAAGGCATTTCTCCATATTAGCATAGAGTCGCTCTTTTCTAAGTGTTTGCAAAACGGTGCGGACATGGGTGACATGTTCCATAATAGATTTGCTAAAGACAAGAATGTCATCGAAGTAAACCACAACAAATATACCAATGTAAGGGCGAAAGACATGATTCATAAGGCGCATAAAAGTGCTTGACGCTTCCGAAAGACCCATAGGCATGACTAACCACTCATACAAACCAAACTTGGTTTTGAAGGCACTTTTCCATTCATCACCCTCTTGTATGCGGATTTGATAGTAACCACTTTTAAGATCAATTTTAGAAAATATAGTGGCACCGCTAAGCTCATCAAGCATATCATCTAGGCGTGGAATGGGATACCTATAGAGAACGGTGATAGCATTGATAGGTCTACAATCGGAGCACATGCGAAAACAACCATCACGTTTTGGCACAAGAATGACCGGAACGGGACAAGTGCTCAAACTTTCACGCACATGTCCATGGTCTATGAGATGCTTTACTTGCCTTTGTATTTCTTTTGTTTCATCGGGGTTGACGCGGTTGGGAGCTTTGTTTGGAAGTGGCGCTCCGGGGATGAGGTCGATGCGGTGCTCAGTGCCTCTAAGTGGAGGTAGTCCCGGAGGTAACTCATCGGGGAAAACATCTTGAAATTCCTGCAAAAGAGAAGACAACACTAGAGGAAGAGTGTGAGAGGTGTTAGTTTATGGTGCATTGTCCTTGCACGCGAGGACGTAGTGTAGGACACTAGATGGGTTCTCACACACTTCTCTCATCTCACGTTTGGTGGCAAATAGAACTAGGTTCTTGTTTCCGCTCATCGTGGAGGCACTCAATTTTGGCTTGTGGCGCTCACTCTCGTTTTGGTGGCTCGCTCTCTCACTATGATCTCCACGATGGGTGGCTTGCTTGTTGGCGATCACTTGACTTGGCGACATTGGACGGAGGATGTACTCCTTGCCCTTCATCTTGAAGATGTAGTGGTTCGTTCGGCCATTGTGGACGACTCCTCTATTGAATTGCCATGGCCGTCCACGGAGAAGATGACAAACGGTCATTGGAACGACGTCGCACTCCAAGGTGTCTTCGTAGGCGCCGATCTTGAAGGAGACTTGTACTCGGTGCTCGACTTGGATCGTGCTGGAATCACTAAGCCATTGCACTTTGTATGGATGTGGATGCTTCGTCTTGGGTAATTGGAGCTTGGAGCAAAGTTCTTCACTTGCGAGATTGTGACAACTCCCTCCATCGATGATGACCTTGACGGATCGTCCATTGATGCCGGCCTTGGTGTGGAATATGTGGCATCGTTGGTCTTCTTCTTGGTGATGTTGGAGAGTCAAGACTTTGGAGACAACAAGTGCGGGACTCGAGTCTTCATCACAAAAGACTTGTTCTTCTTCATTGTTCACTTGGCGGTGCATGGCGACGTGCTCGAGGGCTTCCATTTCACCGTCGCTCATGGAGTCATACGTGCCATCGTCGTTGAACACCATGGTTCACTTGTTGGCGCACTCGTAGGACTTGTGGCCTCGGCCTCCGCAAGTGAAACACTTGAAGGAAATCGTCTTGATGGTCTCATCGGTTGGGGTCGATGATGATGAAGCTCTCGGCTTGAAGTTGCCCATAGTAGGGTTGCTTGCAGTTGGTGAAGCTTTCTTGGAAGTCGACTTGTCAATGTTGGAAGTAGAAGGTCTTGTAGTCGGTGTTGGAGTCGTTGAAGCTTGGTTATTGGAGAAGCCGTAGGACTTGGATGAGAACTTGGCATACTTGAAATCATCTTGAACTTGGCGTTCCGCTTTGGTAGCTTGGTGCACTAGCTCGATGAGATTTGAGTATGGTTGGAAGTCGGCGATCTTCTTGATAGGATGATTGAGTCCATTCAAGAAACGTGCCATTGTTTGCTCATCATCTTCTGTGACATTGGCTCTTATCATGGCAATCTCCATCTCCTTGTAGTACTCTTCAACGCTCTTGGTTCCTTGCTTGAGTTGTTGGAGTTTCTTGAAGAGATCGCGGTTGTAGTAGGTAGGTACGAAGCATGCTCTCATGACATCCTTCATTTGCGCCCAAGTAGTGATGGGTGGTTCACCTCTTGCCTCTCGGCGCTCAATGACTTGTTCCCACCAAATGAGCACATAGTCTTGGAACTCAAGGGATGCCATTGCGATCTTCTTCTCTTCATCATAATTGTGTAAACGGATAATCTTGTCAACTTTCAATGCCCATGAAAGGTACTCTTCGGGATTGTTGCTTCCGTTGAACTTGGCATGGTGAACTTGAGCTTGCCGTAGCGTTGCTCTTCATTGTGTTGGGGTCGGGGATGATGACGCCCATGTTGTAGATGATTGTTCAACTCGTGGTGCTCTTGACGCGGAGGGTTGTTATCCTCATGTTGCTCTTGTCGTGGAGGATTTCCATTGTCTTCATGCTCTCAATGAACTTGATGGTGTTGGCGAGCTTGTGGAGGATCTTCGCGAGCTCGAAGAGGAACTTGACGATGCACGCGAGCGTGAAATCTTTGTTCTTGAATTTCTTTGCGATGTGCTTCTTCTTGTTCACGGGCTTGTCGGCTTCGGTCGGCAATGGCTCGACTCAAATCGCGTAGAGCTTGTTCCGCCGCAAGTGCTTGAGCATCACAGAGTTGTTGTTCTTGACGTTGTGCCTCAGCATCTTGGGCATTTTTGTGTAGACGCGCTCGCTCTTCCTCTTCATGTTGGCGTTGATGTTGCCGTTCTCGTGCAAGCGCAAAGGCTTCTTGAGTTTGACGTTGTCGGCGCTCTTGAGAGTCGGTGTCTCTTAAGGGATTGAGGCTTGCTTGACGGTCAGCGCGCGTGGCTCGACGAAGAGTGTTCGATGTCGGTGTACTTGAGCCGGAGAGGGTGAAGTCGGAGTGGCGGCTTGAATGGCTCCTTCTTGAAGTGGAAGACGAGTTGTTGAGCAACAAAGCATGAATTTCATCCATCCTTGCGTCATTCTCTTGCTTGTGATCATTGAGCTTGTGGTCGAAGTAGTCCTTTGTATGTTGCTTGGAAAGTCGCAAGTCGGCGGCAAGGTTGTCGATGCGTTCACTCATCGCTTGTTGCTCTTGATGCAAAGCACGTTGTGCACCAAAGAGGTGACTCTTGGTGACGAAGGAGTTCATGTCATCATCTTCCTCCATGAAGAGTGGGTTGGTAGAAGTACTTGGCCTATCCATCATTCCAAGACAAATGTGAGTGGTAGAAAGAGAGGAACGAGTACCAAATGTACCTTGACCGAAGTTGAAAGTGGATCAAGGATCACTCCAATGTAGGACAAGGAAATAGCACAATTGGTACGAGTTCTTGTCGGTTTCTCACACCTACACAAGTAAAAGCTTTTGGTGGAGCTTGGTTAGGATGGTGGCAGAAAATTTGATGCAATTGTAAGTGAGCTTCAATAATGTTGGAAAAGATTCGCAAGATGCAATGTAACAAGTAGACCAAACATATAAGGTACACGGAAACACACACGCAAAAAGATAAGTGGGGTTGTGCAACCAAGGGTGAGCCAAAATGTGGAATCCACGAAAATGCTCTTGTTGTAGAACACTAGAGAGGCGCTAGCACGATTGCACGATAGGCGGATACAAGAACTTGTGCACAACCTACTTAGCAAAAATGCAACGACTTCTATCCCAAATACTTTGTATGCAAGGTGTTGCTATGATATGATCCAAGATGATCGAGTATGACAATCTTAATGTTGTATGATGCTATGGTTCTTGCTTAAAAGCTCTTTGCATATCTTTCCTCTTTGCTTAAAAGCTTTGTTGGCTCTTTGATGTTTGAGATCTTTTCTCATGCAATGTTTGACGAACCAAGATAGCAAGTGAGTATGTGATGACAAGTTCGTGACACAAGAGATGATACCAATATAGGCAACAATGATGTATGTATGTTTGCTATGGGAAGTATGATCACTGATGTGCACAAGTCTTGTTGCCGGCAATACTCAATGGCTAGTCTCGATGGGTAAGCAACGCAAAGGAGTAAGGCTATGATGGCTATCAATGTAATGGCAAGAATGATATGTCCAATACCAAGATTAGGTTACTAGTCTTGCTTCTGGTATGGTGTCAAAATGGTGGCACGAATACCAAGTCATAGTTGAGGTGGTCGTTGTTGATGACGCGTCCGTGGCGAAGATGAGCAGTGGTGATGTCAATATCGAACCGTACCTAGATAGCCGAAACACAAAAGGATATGGTACCGCAACTCAAATTCTCAAACCTCAAAGTAGCAATTGTGTCGGAGAGCGAAACGGTCCAAAAATGGTGGGTTATGCCGAAGTGGTGGAGGTATGCGGAAATATATATGGTATATGGTGAGCACAGGAACAAAATTTGGTGGAATTTTGGGTGGAGTTGTGGAAGTAGTGCGAACTTTCTGTCGAAGCCGGAAGTTCCGGGCAAGATGGAGGGTCCGGGGTCCGGAGGTTACGGGGAAGGCCGGAAGGTCCGGGGGCCGGAATGTCCGGGCTGGACCGGAAGTTCCGGTGGTCGTGATTCTGCCAAGAACAAAGACTTTGGGATCATGGATTTGGGCAGAAAAACTTGGGGAAAAAGCCCAAATCCGAAGGGGAAAAAGAAGAAATTGGAGGAAAAGAAGGGTGGGGAGGCTAGATCTAGGAGCCACACGGAAAATTCACGGATCAAAACCAACAAAATCTCAACACACGAACAAATCACAAAAAAAATGGGGCTATTTTTTGTGGGGATTTTCAAATTAGGACGAAAAACAACAAAATTAGGCTAGAAACACAACGGGGAGGCTCCGAAATCGTGATCAACCTTGCTCTAGATACCAAGATGATGTAGGGTAGAACCCTAGTGGCCCGATCTTTCACGAAAGGAGCGGATCCCGCGAAGAACACGAGGAGGGAAACGAGGGAAAACACAAGGGGAAACACAAGAGGAACACTCAAACTAACAAGAACAAGTCACACATGTGCTAGATCCTTGGTTACATAGAACGATACACGAATCCACGGACAACTAAGGACGATACAAGGGTAGCCGGTTCTTCTCCGTGAGGAGGTCTTGAATCCACAAGGGGATCTTCCCGTAAAGGGGTCTTGAATCCGCGGTGTATCTTCTCTGAAGAGGGGCCGCGGTCTCTCTCAAGGAGTAGATCTGATATGGATGAGCGAAGCTCTATCTCTGAGTATGAGCTAAACCAACGCTAACCCTAGAAAGTCGTACGGGATAGAGTATATATAGTCTAGGTGACGAAACGGTACACGGGCCTCGGCCCAAGTGGCTGCGCGCGGGCAGGGCTGGAAGTTCCGGGCTAGGCCGGAAGTTCCGGGCACCGAAAGTTCCAGGGAGGGTCCGGCCTAACCAGAGAGTTGGCGCGGTGGAAATGTGTTGGCATCCGAGGGCTAGGCCGGATGTTCCGGGCGCCGGAAGGTCCGGGACGGGGTCCGGGCTAACCCAAGAGTTGGCACGCCTGGGCTGGACGAAGTCATCGGCGGCCGGAAGCTCCGGGTCGGCCTGAAGGTCCGGGGGCCAGAAGTTCCAGGCTCTGGCGGGAAGTTCCGGGCTGTCCAGAGTGTTGACGCCTGTCTTTTCTTCTGCAGTCCTCGGCTCCGAGTATTGAGCGTTGTACCTAATGACACATAGTATCTCGGACTTAGGCAATAGCCATGTCTCACTTGAAGAGGGGGAAAACTCAAGTAGGAGTGATGTCACCTCGGATTGAATAGCAGGTGCCCTAGCCCTTGTCATTGGTCCACTTGGAGCTTGGATAGTTGAGGTGGCATCCATGGGGATGGTCGTGGGATGCTCCGCATCATGGCCCAAGGAATTTGTTATACATTCTGATCATGAATCTTTGAAACACATTAAAAGTCAAGCAAAACTGAACGATAGACATGCTAAATGGGTTGAATTCATTGAGAGTTTCCCTTATGTCATTAAACACAAGAAGGGTAAAGAAAATGTTATTGCTGATGCATTGTCTCGTCATTATACTATGCTTTCACAACTTGACTTTAAAATATTTGGTTTGGAGACCATCAAAGATCAATATGTGCATGATGCTGAATTTAAAGATGTATTGCAAAATTGTAAGGAAGGGAGAACTTGGAACAAGTTCGTTCTTAATGATGGATTTGTGTTTCGTGCTAACAAGCTATGCATTCCAGCTAGCTCCGTTCGTCTTTTGTTGTTGCAGGAGGCGCATGGAGGAGGATTAATGGGACACTTTGGCGTCAAGAAGACGGAGGATATACTTGCTACACATTTCTTTTGGCCAAAGATGAGACGGGATGTTGAGCGTTTTGTTTCTCGCTGCACTACATGTCAAGAAGCTAAGTCACGACTCAATCCTCATGGTTTATATATGCATTGCCTGTACCTAGTGTTCCTTGGGAGGATATATCTATGGACTTTGTTTTAGGTTTACCTCAAACAAAGAAGGGGAGGGATAGCATATTTATTGTCGTGGATAGGTTCTCGAAAATGGCACAATTTATACCATGTCCTAAAAGCGATGATGCTATTAATGTTGCTGATTTGTTCTTTCATGAAATTATTCACTTGCATGGTGTGCCAAATACTATTGTTTCAGATCGTGATACTAAATTTCTTAGCCACTTTTGGAGATATTTATGGGCTAAGTTGGGGACTAAGCTGCTTTTTAGTACTACTTGTCACCCCCAAACTGATGGACAAACGGAAGTAGTCAATAGAACATTGTCTACTATGCTTAGGGCTGTTTTGAAGAATAACAAGAAAATGTGGGAAGAATTCTTACCTCATATTGAATTTGCTTATAATCGTTCATTGCATTCTACTACTAAGATGTGCCCTTTTGAAATTTTGTATGGTTTCCTACCTTGTGCACCTATTGATTTGTTGCCTCTTCCATCTTCGAAGAAGGTTAATTTTGATGCTAAAGAACGTGCTGAATTGATTTTAGAAATGCATGAGTTAACTAAGGAAAACATTGAGCGTATGAATGCTAAATATAAACATGCTGGAGATAAGGGTAGAAAACATGTTGTGTTTGCGCCTGGAGATCTTGTTTGGTTACATTTGCGTAAGGATAGATTTCCTAATTTGTGCAAATCAAAGCTAATTCCACATGCTGATGGTCCTTTTAAGGTGTTAGAGAAAATAAATGATAATGCATATAAACTAGAGCTGCCTGCAGATTTTGGGGTTAGTCCCACTTTTAACATTGTAGATTTGAAGCCTTATTTGGGTGAGGATGATGAACTTTCGTCGAGGACGACTTCATTTCAAGAAGGGGAGGATGATGAGGACATCAATACCATTGCTACACCCACAGCCCCTGCTGCTATACATACTGGACCAATTTCTAGAGCTCGTGCACGCCAACTGAATTATCAGGTACTTTTGTTTCTTGGTAACGATTCTAATGTTCATGAGAATATGATGCTGCCTAAATTGGACACATTTGTTTTGCTTACAAATGAAGGGCCTAGCTTGGACAAGAAAGATGAACCTTTGAGCAAGTTCAAGCATGGAGATGATGGCATGCGCAAGGGGAACAAGAACAGAGTTACAAGGGATGATTCCAGGACTCTGAAGCCACCATAATGAGTGCATGAAGCATGGGACGAAATATACAAGATGCCACTTAATAAATTTGGTCTAGATCCTATTCTAGGTGCTGTGTCACCTTATTATTGGGCCAGGCCCATGTATTTTTGAAGTACTTAAGTATAGGCTATTTTTAGAGTCCGTATGTGTGGGGAAACAAGAGTTAGGGTTGGTTTCGGACCCCACCACCAAGGGCCATGAAATTCCCCCTCTCTCCTCCATATATACAGCCCTTAGGGCATCGTTTAGACTTTGGGTTTTGTTTAGATTAAAAGTTCACCATAGCTGCAACTTCTCGTACTTCGTTTGTGTCCAACGACCAGACCAAGACGTCACAGAACCCCACCTTGATCAATAAAGCTTTCACCTTATATTCGCAATATCCAGATTGTAATCTCAGTTTCTTGCTTGTTCTTCATTGCTTGCAGGAAACAGACCCTCGTGGTCAGGTTGATCGTGCTCCGACGTGGTGAATAACCCCTGGGAAGTTGGTTTAGCGATTGCTAAGGCGCGACGTCTCGCACGTTCGTAGTCGGATCGTCAAGGTTGACTCCCACAGAAATGATAGCCACCATCTCATTGAAACATCGGGACACCTTTGCCTCTATCAATAGGCGTGTCATCATGTAGGAGACCTAGCACCAAAGAGAACACACTCGGAGTAGAGGTTAAGTTGTTAGAAATCATAGTGGCCTCATGTGCCGTGTCAACTACCTCACTCACTAAGTGTGGTGGCTCACTCACTCCCTCTTGGACGCTCTCAAGTGTGGGTGATAGAGGCAAAGGTGTCCCGTCTTTCGATGAGATAGTGGCTATCGTTTTAGAGGAAGTTGACTTTGACGATTCGACTACGAATGTGCGAGGACGTCGCGCCTTAGCAATCGCTAAACCAACTCCGAGGGGTTATTGACCACGCCGGAGCACGATCAACCTGACCACGAGGGCCTGTTTCCTGCGAGCAAACGAAGAACAAGCAAGAAACTGAGATTGCAATCTAGATATTGCGAATATAAGATGAAAGCTTTATTGATCAAGGTGGGGTTCTGTGACGTCTTGGTCTGGTCGTTGGACACAAACGAAGTACGCGAAGTTGCAGCTATGGCGAACTTTTAATATAAAGAAAACCCAAGCAAAAAGCTACTAGATGGATCTACTTATATAGAAGTAAGGGGTGGTGGCCAAGGAGGTGGGAGGACGTCCCAAGGTATCCTAAAACTAACCCTAGGTCGTACAAGGCTCATGGGCCCAAGTGGAGGTGATGCAACACCTTTGGGCTTGTAGTTTGACTCGGATTCTGCTGCAACATCAGATTGTTTCGTCTATAACTCAATGCTCCGGATGAATTTCAAGGTGAATCCAATTGGGTTGGAAAGATCATGAAATCTAGTTTCCAACAAAAAAATAATCACCCAATTCGGAGTCCATATGAAAAAGTCGTTAGCGTTTTGAGTCAGGTATGTCTGTGCAGTCCGAATCTGAATCCAGAACGTGAGAGACTTGGACTATATCTTCTCTTGGCCCAAAAGTGACGTGAGAGGACTTTTTAAACAGAACCTGAACTTATCCTTTTCCCTTATCTTCATATGTGGATTGTACAAATGTCCCATACACCTGCAATTACACAAAACACAAAAGTGTGTGAAGTATTTTTGTTCTGGATAACATAAATAGATTATTGAATAGTTTGCATTAGAAATCACCTGACAAATATGCATGTATGCAATATTTTTGGTCGTATCCAAGGTAGTCATGTCCTCATCATCCTCCCCTTTTTGAAAACAAAGCCGTCCTCGGCGTTGCTTAATCGGAAATGTGGCTAACAAAAGAGACAAGGTGTACATGTTGTATATGTATATGTCATCCATTTTAACTTCCCTTGATTTTTGCACATATGACACATGTATACATGAGTAACTTTCATAGTTCATAAAATCTAAAGCCAAAAAATTATCACAAGAAGTAGAAGGCATGAAAATATTGCAACTCAGTTTGCACATGTAAGTGAAGATCTTATTCATTTCAAAAGATTGGCAATGTTCATCATTAAACCATCCCAACTTTGGTGAATAAACCTTACTTGCATCAAATTTACATGCTACAACATGCTTAAATAAGCAAACATGCAATAAGTCATTGGACACAGAATCATCACCAAGATTGGAGGTCATATCAAAATGATTAAACATTGGTTCTTTTGCATCAACAGTTATTTCAATGGGTGCACCCAAAATTGTTGATATTTCAGTTGTTTGATCACATGACGCATTCATGACAGTAACAAGATTCTCTAAAATAGGTGGTGTTCTCAAATCAACAGGTAACTCAACACATGATGCATTCAAGTTAACTAGGCATGCATCATTCTCATGTGAAGTTATATCATCAATACCTTTACTGTTACCTTGTCGCTGAGATGTAGCTGATGTAGGTACGGACGTTGACAATGTACCATACTCTTGAGATGATGTAGCGCTCACAATCCGAGGTGGGGCTGCTCTAGTAGGGTAACTAACCGGCGGTGGTGAGCATGAACTGGAATAGTAGTTGTTGTAGTCACCCAATGCATCCTCCCGTATCTGTCTCTCAAAGGTACAAGCACAGACATACATACCAGTAATGCAATGAGGAATATACTGAAACTTTGCCTGAATATCATGATTCAAACTACCAAAAAATCTATTCATTGTATCATCCTCAGATTCTTCTATGTCACAATGATGCATATAAGATTTGAACTCTTGGTAGTATGCATGAACAGTGTTGTTGCCTTGTTTAAATTGTTCAAATTTGCGAAGCAATTCACGACGATAGTAAGGAGGGAAAAATTGTTGTCTCATTACAACTTTCAAAACTTTCCAAGTTGTGGGTTGGTTATCAATGTTTTTCTTACAATGTACACTCCACCAAACAGAAGCAAAACAAATAAATGCTCTAGTGGTAGCTCGTACTCTCTCAAGTTCAGAAAATCATGGTGACTAAAAAGTTGTTCTACTTCAAGCTCCCAAGCTAGATAAATAGAAGAATTAAATCTACCCTCAAATGATGGTAAAGAGATAACCTGACCATATGCTTGTGTGTGTTGTCCCAACTCTCGTGATGGTGAAGATGTGTCCATACAAGAACTTCTATCTCCGGAACCTGTCATGATTAGTAGAAACAAGAAACAAAATTCAAGAATAATGTTCCTATGAACTACTAGGGTATTGTGGTAAAACGCTCACAGTACAACAAATATCAATATCTTACAAGTTCTTACCATGCAACAGGTGGTGATAGGCAACCAACAGTGTCAAATAACTTCGAAGATTGTGTAAACCGATTGCCAGTGGAACGTACATATACATGGTGTAGAAATATGTGGAGCTGGGTTGGCTATATATGGTAGCAAAAGATTAGCAATAATCAAATCAAAGATGCAATGTTGAATAAACGCTCAATGACGGTACTGTGCTGGTCCTAGGCTAGACCGTACTAGAGACGCGAGCCTAGAACACTAACAAAATCACGGCGTAGCACAACTAGCATCAATAAAATATATGAAGTAGATCTCGACAACAAGATATAAGTGAAGATCACAATAGCAGTAAAGATAATGATATGAAACAACAACCAAGAAGGATATATCAACAACTTTCTCTCCAACTTTCCTCTGGAAATGTTTGTGCCAATTTTTTTGATAATTTTTCAAGAATGGTATTGACTCAAGATTTCAAACGCAAAAGGAATCACTCAATTCCAAGTTGATATGAGGAATCAAAAAAAAAATTCTAAAACTGGCCTGAAAAACTGGAATAAGTTGTGTTCGTGAACTTCGGAGGGCAAAAAGACCTATTTAGTAGCCGATTTTGAGGTGCCAAATATTGAACTAGCTTCTGTAACTATTTATAAGCGTCTGGTCGCTAGCTTTCATTTGAGTACTTGCGGAGCCAAAACGGACTTCGTATGAGGAAGTTATGTTTATTTTACTGAACAGTGCACAAAGTAGATTCCAATCCGAATTCAACTACGAGATTGAGTCTAGAAAGATCCGATTTTTTTTCTTCTCTCTATTTTTTATTTTTTTTCCTCACACTTTTTTTTCTTTTTCTTTCTCTCTTTTTTTTCTAAATTTTTTTCTCTAACTTTTTTTCTTTGTTTTTTTCTCTCTCCCTCTTTCCAAAACAAACTAGATAAGATGCAGATTGGATCTAGCGAAGATGTGAACGACCTCAACTATGATTGTGACAATGAACGATGAGTAGCACGTGGTGGAAATTGATGGATGGGTGGTGCACAGCGGAAGGGATAATGATGCAGCGGCGGCGTGACTAATGTGAACAGAACTCGAAACTCTAAACGAACTAGACACTAAGACCAGCAACTCGACACGACGATACAACCGATAATTCAACTATGCAAGCAATGAAAAGAAAATTGCAAAGGCTCGGACTGGCTTGGACAAAGGATGAATAGATCTAACTTATTTTTGTGGCTTTTTCTTGGACAATAGGTAAGAAAATAAATCTAATGTAGGAAAAACTGGAAATTCTCACCGAGGAATCTGAAAACTGATACCACTTGATAGAGGCTAGGGTCCCGATCTTTCGATGAGATAGTGGCTATCGTTTTAGAGGAATTCGACTTTGACGATCCGACTACGAATGTGCGAGGACGTCGCGCCTTAACAATCGCTAAACCAACTCCGAGGGGTTATTGACCACGCCGGAGCACGATCAACCTGACCACGAGGGCCTGTTTCCTGCGAGCAAACGAAGAACAAGAAAGAAACTGAGATTGGAATCTGGGTATTGCGAATATAAGATGAAATCTTTATTGATCAAGGTGGGGTTCTGTGACGTCTTGGTCTGGTCGTTGGACACAAACGAAGTACGCGAAGTTACAGCTATGGCGAACTTTTAATCTAAACAAAACCCAAGCAAAAAGCTACTAGATGGATCTACTTATATAGGAGCAAGGGGTGGCGGCCAAGTAGGTGGGAGGACGTCCCAAGGCAGCCTAAAACTAATCCTAGGTCGTACAAGGCTCATGGGCCCAAGTGGAGGTGATGCAACACCTTTGGGCTTGTAGTTTGACTCGGATTTTGCTGCAATGCCAGATTGTTTTGTCTATAACTCAACGCTCCGGACGAATTTGAAGGTGAATCAATTGGGTTGGAAAGAGCACGAAATCTAGTTTCCAACAAAAAAAGAATCACCCAATTCGGAGTCCTTATGAAAAAGTTGTTGGCGTTTTGAGTCAGATATGTCTGTGCAGTCCGAATCTGAATCCAGAACGTGAGAGACTTGGACTCTATCTTCTCTTGGCTCAAAAGTGACATGAGAGGACTTTTTGAACAGAACCTAAACTTCTCCTTTTCCCTTATCTTCATATGTGGATTTTACAAATGTCCCATACACCTGCAATTACACAAAACACAAAAGTGTGTGAAGTATTTTTGTTCTGGATAACATAAATAGATTATTGAATAGTTTGCATTAGAAATCACCTGACAAATATGCATGTACGCAATATTTTTGGTCATATCCAAGGTAGTCATGTCCTCATCAGTGGGGCTAGTGGTGGTCACACTCATCCTCTCATAGGAAATGCTCTCAATGTCACGTGTGGTGGAGTCACTCATGTCACTCATGTGGTGGTGGCTCTCCTCACATGGCAATTGGGGCATCTCGTCACATGTCGTTGTTGGAGAGATATTGGTGCAAATGTCTCCATGCTCAATCATGTCGTGGTCGTAGCCGTGGATGAAGGCCGAATATGGCACATCTTCACTCTCCTCGAAGACCAAAGATAAGGTCTCATGAGCGGTCTCGTAGCTTGACTCGGAGTATGAGTAGAATATGGGCGCCATCTTCATGTTGTTGAAGAGGTTCGTGCTCGTCGCCTTGGTCGAAGGGGATGGCCCTTGCTCGACCTTCTTGTCGCCGTCTTGTTGTTGGAGGCTCAAATGATGTGGCACCTCGTAGCTCGTCTCCATGACCGAAGGGAAATTCCCATGCTCGGCCATCTTCCTTGAGGGGCTTCCGAAGATGGAAGTGTCTCCTTCGCTCGTAGTTGGTCGCATTGTAGTTGAAGATGTTGATGTAGGCGAACTCATGGGAAGTAGGCGAAGATGCCGTATGTACGAAGGCGAAGATGCCTTGATAGCACTTGGCGAAGATGCTAAAGTTGTTGCTGTAGTTGTAGCGTGCTCTTGGTGGTGCTTGTCTCGCAGTCTTCTCTTGTGGTCATGAAGTTTGGACTTGGCATGAAGTAGGGCTTGTTGGGACTTGTAGGTACGCGCATCTCGAGCATCTTCATGTTGATGGTGGCGTTGTAGCACTTGAGCTCGTAGTAGATGTCGTTCATCGTCGTCGTGCACATCTTGCTTGGAGGTGACATGCCCTTCCTGACGAGATGGATCACGAACGTGATGGTGGTCGCCATGGAGATGTGGACGTGGACGACTTGCGCTTGTGTCGCTTGGGCGCTCCGAAGAGGATCAATGTGCTTGCCGCCGCCTTGAAGATGACGAAGGGGAAGTAGACTTGATCAAGGCCCGAATCTCCTCCATCCTTGCATCTTGATCCTCCGTTTATGCGGAAAGCTTGTTGTCGATTTAGTCCCTTTTCCTCGCTTCGGAGTGGCGAATGTCAATGGAGAGGTTCTCGATGCGCTCTTGCAATCTTGATTGTGTGCCTTGCATTTGTTGTTGTAGATCGAAGATTGACGCTTTGGTGATGTAGTTGTTCACGCCGTCGTTGTTGTCGAAGACCGGAGATGAAATGCCTTGCCTATCCATCACAAGACTCGCGCAAATATGAGTGGAAGAAAGGAAAGAACTAGACCAATGTACCTTATCCAATGTTGAGGATGGATCAAAGATCACTCAATAATGTATCAAGGAAATAGCACAATTGGTACCTGATCTTGTCAATTCTCACACCTACACAAATAAGGCTTATGGTGGAGCTCGGTGAGGATAGTGGCACAAAAATTTGATGCAAAATGTTAGCAAGAGGCAATAATGTTGGAAAAGATTCACAAATTCGCAAAGTGAAACAAGTAGACCAATAGCAATATGTGGCACACGGAAACACACACATGGATAGATAAATGGGGTCGTGCAACCAAGGAATGAGCACAAAATGTGGAATCCACGGAAAACGCTCGTGTTGCACAACTCAAGAGAGACGCTAGCACAATTGCTCAAAAGGCGGATACGACACTTGTGCACAACCTATAAGATGCAAAATGTATGAGCTTTCTATCCCAAGTATGCTATGTGTATGATGTTCCCATTGTTCTTCTCAAGGTGATCCAAGATGATCGGATATGACAATCTTATGCGCAATGTGGTATGATGCTATGGCACTTGCTTACAAGCTCTTTTCTCTCTTTTCTTTTGCTTAAAAGCTTATTCTTTTTTTTGATATGGACACTATGCGAAATGCAAAAACCAAGATAGCAATTGTGTATATGCGGGAACAATCTTGTGACACAAGAGATGATGTGATACCAATATGATATGGTATGTATGCAATGGGAGGTGTAGATCACTAATGTGCACAAGTAACATTGCCGGAAATACTCAAATGGCAAGTCTCGATAGGCAAGTGACGAAAAGGGGCTAGGGGTTATCAATGCAATTGCAAGGGGAATGTACAATGGTGTCGTCGAGGTTACCGTCCTTGAAGATGGTGAGTGGCGGTGTTCTTGATGTAGATACCAAGATGATGGAGACTCGTCCCTAAGTAGCCGAAACACCTTAGGAAACAGTAAAAACTGCGAACTCAAAATCTCGCGGACAAAAGTCAAATGGTGGTAGGGGAGATGGCAATGCGGAAGTGGTGGTGGTGGTTGAAGAAGAAGCAACCATCCCTAAGTAGCCGAAACACCTTAGGAGACTCAAGTGACCACTCAAACAATGACAAATGCTAAATGGAGCAAAAATTGGTTAGGTTGTGGAAGGCTATGGTGGATTTTGCGGATGGTATGGTGGAAGGCCTATGCAAAGATGCCAAAATGTCAAAATTTTGATGGAGTCAAATGGTGATGGAACCTATCTAGGTGGATGGGGGATGTCAATAGCTACTCATCGAGCTAAAGAACGCGGAAATCGGACTCCGGATATGGAAGTTATGGGAAAAACGGTGAAGCACGCGCGGCTCTCCTGGGGGGTCGTGCGCACGGTACAGGTCCGTGAGCATGGGGTGTCCAGAGACTTTTCGGGGGCCCGTGCGCACGGGTCTGGGGTCCGTGGGCACGGGGTGCACGGAAATTTCACGATTTCGTGGCGGAATATGG
>NC_041380.1:180867788-180880933 GCF_002162155.2 Triticum dicoccoides
CAAGCAAATCCATGGATCAAATCCAACAAAACATCATCAAAACCAACAAATCACAAGAACTTTTGGGGCTATTTTTGGTGGGAAATTTTCGAATTTAGGACGAAATCAATAAAACTAGGGTAGAAAACAAAGAGGGGGGCTCCAATTTCGTGAGAAACCATGGCTCATGATACCAAAATAGTGTAGGGTGGAACCCTATGTGGAGATCTTTCACGAATTGGAGGGGGAATCCCTGAGAACAAGATGAACACAAGAGGGAAAACACTCAATTGACTAGATCCAATCACACATATGCTAGATCCAATCACACAAAGAGAGATACAATGATTCAAAGACAACAAAGGAAAGATACAAGGTGCTAGTTCATCCCAATCCTATGAGGAATGAGGTCTTGGTGATCCTATGATGGGGATCTATCTACTAGGGATCTTCTCCATAGGAGGCCTTGATCTATCCACTAGGGATCTTCTCCATAGGAGGTCTTGATCTCCAATGGAGAGGTCTCTCTCTCTCTCTCTCAAGAGGAGGAGTGGTACAAGGAGCAAAGCTCTCATATGTCTATCATATCCTTTGCTACCCCTAACAAATGGTCTAGGTACGGAATATATAGGTGGCTGGAGGTGAGGGACGAGGTGGATGAAGAGGAGGCCCAAACAGCAATCACAGCCGTCCATCCTGTAGGGCCCGTGCGCACGGGGGTCCCGTGGGCACGGTACAGGCCCATGCGCACTGGGTGCTCCGGCGCCAGCTCTCTGTGTAGCCTGTGCGCACGGGGTCTTCGAGGGCCGTGGGCACGGGGTCGCCTGGGAAGTGCAGAGTTGATCTTTGTGCACTCCTTCTTCTTCCTTGTGGCCTTGGGGTCCTTCTCCTTGGCCTCCGGGAAGCTCCCTCGCTGCTTGGCGGCGGTCGCCCTCATACCTAATGATGCACAACGGTATGTGGTGAGGTAGCGACTAAGTCCCATAGATATTCATGTAAATCTTGAAGAGGAGCGGGTTCACCATAAGTCCGGCAGGTCCACTTGGGGCTTGATGTGCTATGAAGGTGTACATGGAGATGAACGTTGCGGATGCTTGTGAGAGGGGTTAATCATAAGTGGGAGGCTTGTCCAAGGAAGGGCAACAACCAATCACCGGTCCACCCACGTATCAAATTATCAAAGTAATGAACGCGGATCATATGAGCATGTTGAAAACTAGCTTCACAGTAATTCCCATGTGTCCTCGGGGGCGCTTTGCTTTATATAAGAGTTCGTCCAGGCTTGTCCTTTGCTACAAAAAGGATTGGGCCACCTTGCTGCACCTTAGTTACTTTTGTTACTTGTTACCCGTTACGAATTATCTTATCACAGAACTATCTGTTACCGATAATCTCAGTGCTTGCACAGAATACCTTGCCGAAAACCGCTTGTTATTTCCTTCTGCTCCTCATTGGGTTCGACACTCTTGCCTATCGAAAGGACTACAATAGATCCCCTACACTTGTGGGTCATCAAGACTCTTTTCCGGCGCCGTTGGCGGGGAGTGAAGCGCCTTTGGTAAGTGGAATTTGGTAAGGAAACATTTATATAGTGTGCTGAAATTTACTGTCACTTGTTACTATGGACATTAATCCTTTGAGGGGCTCGTTCGGGGTATCTCCACACTGATTGGAAGAGCAAAGAGTTGCCCCTTAACCTACTGCACCTACTTAAAATATTTATTATGAAATTCCTTCGGGTATGATAGAGAAACTGCTAGCTAATCCTTATGCAGGAGATGGAACATTACATTCCGATATGCACCTAATCTATGTGGATGGAGTTTGTGGATTATTTAAGCTTGCAGGTTTTCCCGAGGATGTTGTCAGGAATAAGGTCTTCCCTTTATGTTTGAAGGAAAAAGCATTGACATGGTATAGGCTATGTGAAGATATTGGATCATGGAACTACAACCGACTGAAATTGCAATTTCATCAGAAGTTTTATCCTATGCATCTGGTTCATCATGATCGGGATTATATATATATATATATATATATATATATATATATATATTTGGCCTTGTGAAGCATAAATTATCACTCAAGCTTGGGGGAGGCTTAAGTCAATGTTATATTCATGGCCCAATCATGAGCTCTCAAGAGAAATTATTATTCAAAAAAATTATGCTCGGCTTTCTCATAATGATCCATCCATGCTCGATACTTCTTGTACTGGTTTTTTATGAAGAAGGATATTGAATTCAAATGGGATTTATTGGAAAGAATTAAATGCAACTCTGAAGATTGGGAACTCGACGAAGCACTACAAAAAAAGACATATCCGTGACATTTTGGGTCGAACGAATTTTTTTCTGTCATACTTATGACACTTCTGTGACGATAATTGTGACAAAACCCGATATCATCATAGATGTGGTGGGGTCCTACTTCTATGACAAAAAATCATAATAGAAAATGGGCGTTTTTTCCTGGGCGGGCCGGAGACGCAACTGCATGACATTCTTTGGGCCGTCCATGACGGAAAAAACCGTGATAGAAGCGACGACGTGGAAAATATTGGGGGAGTTCCCGGTTACGGTGGGTGGTCGGGGGCCGAGCGATGCGCGTTTCTCTCATATGTACGCGCGTGTGTGTGAGGCATTAGGCTCTAACTGAACCCGAGCGATTGCACAGCAGGCTACGCATTACTGAACCCGAGTGATCGATCGATCCCTTGCTATTAACTGAACCCGAGTGATTCCTTCGCTATTGCTGCTAACTGAAGCTGATCAATGACGCCTCTGGAAGAACGGTGAGCATTGTTGGGGGAGGGGGTGGTGTAACACCCCGGATGTAACTTCCCCAATTTGTACTCCAACTCTTGCCGTTTCCGGCGTTAAGTTATTTTATTTTCTCGAGTTCGGGTTTTGTCTCCGTGTGTGGTTATCGTTGTCATGCATCTCATATCATGTCATCATGTGCATTGCATTTGCATACGTGTTCGTCTCATGCATTCGAGCATTTTCCCCGTTGTCCATTTTGCATTCCGGCGCTTTGTTCTCCTCCGGTGGTCATTTCTAGCTTTCTCTCATGTGTGGGCATTAAACATTTCCGGATTGGACCGAGACTTGCCAAGCGGCCTTGGTTTACTACCGGTAGACCGCCTGTCAAGTTTCGTACCATTTGGACTTCGTTTGATACTCCAATGGTTAACCGAGGGACCGAAAAGGCCTTGTGTGTGTTGCAGCCCAACACCCCTCCAATTTGACCCAAAACCCTCCTAAAACCTCTCCATCATCTAGAGCGTTCGATCACGATTGCGTGGCCGCAAACCGCACCTCATTTGGACTCTCCTAGCTCCCTCTATGCCTATATATACACCCCCTCCCGAAAATCCGGATCTCTCCCTCGTCCCTAACCCTAAATCTCAGATCCGCCGCTGCCGGACACGTCCGACGGTGCCGGACACGTACAATCCGCCCGCGCGCCCACTCCTGTGCCGCCACGTGGCATCTCCGCCGCCAGCCGCCGCCGCGGCCCGGCGAGCCCGCAGCGGGCCCGCCCGGCCCATCGTCTCCGTCGCCGCTTCATCTGCCTCCCCACCGCCCGAGCGCCGCCCGCGCTGCTCCCGCCGCCACCACGCGCCATCGCTGCCGCCACCACGCGCCCTCGCCGGCTGGCGTGCCGCCCCGACGCCGGCGAACGCCGCCTCTCCTCCCGGGCCGCCGCGCCACCCCGACGCCCCCGCGGCGCTGCTCGCCGTCCCGGCCGCAGCCACCGCGCCACCTTGCCGCCCTCCGCCGTCCTCCCCCAATGACCGCGGCCGCCGTCGCCTCGTTAGTGAACAGTACCTCGCAGGCCGTCCTCGGTTCGCGTGCCGTGAACAGTAAACTCTAGATCTCGGAGGTTGTTTTTCTTCTAAGTCCCGAAAATTCCAGATCCAAGTGCCTATGTTCATAGCTCCGTAACTTTGCATGCGTAGCTCCGATTCATGCATATAGCATATCAAAATGTTCATCTCTGAGAGTACATCATTTCATTCCATGGCATCATTTTTATTTGAGTTCATCTTGATGCCCGAAATGCTGTTAGAAGAGGGCTACTTGAGATAATTGTCAGATCAGCTACTCCGTTTAGGTTTTTGTCATTTTTGCCATGATTAATGTGTGCATGATATGCCCTGATGTTCTACATATGTTTTGTTAAGGGTTTTTTGTCATCTTTCCAGAGGTGCAACCCATGTATTTTTGTGATGTGTGTGGTGACTAGCACAAGCTTGCAAAGTGGTGCACTTGTTAATTCTGTTTTCAGGGACTTAGCATTTCCACTAAGTCCTTAATCTGATTATCTCATGATGCCATATGTTCATGTTGTTTCCTAGTGATCCGTGCCTCTTTTGAGGATGATCAGTAAGGATGTTTTGTTAATATTGTAGTTCTCTATCCATCCATGTCTTTGTTTGCAATTATGGAGCACCCTAGCTATAGTCAATCGAGCTCTACTTTTGCTACTTTGTGAATCTGGGCAGATTGTCAACTTGTTTGCAATTTTGCCGATGATGTTCTTGTTGATCCGTGCATGCTATGCTATTGTTCTTGCCATGTCTAGCTTGCATTTTGTGCCTTCTTGGTGGGTGTATGCTTGTATTGTCATGATTTGCACCATAGTGAGTGCATCGAGCTCGTAAACATGCCTACTTGAGTTATGTTTTCTGCATGCTCCAGTTTTTCTCTAGGTCTGTGATCTGATTATGTTTTAGCTATGTTCACATGCTTGCAATTGTATTTTCTGTTCACTTTTGGCTCAAGGTCACTAAGAGATTTTTGTTAAGCTATTTGAGTAGCTCCATGCCATGCTTTACTTTGCCATGTTCAGTTCTTGTAGCATGTAGTTTTGTTTCTCCGAAGAGTGCTACCTGATCTGAAATTCCAGACAAGTGTTAATTTCACAGTCTGAAATCTGTTTGTCATATGCATTTTTGCCATGCTTGTTTGAACCTGTTAATGGATGAATTGGCCATAGCTCAGTGCTAGACTTTTGTTAAGCATCTTGAATGCATCCCTGCCATGTATTTTGTTGTCATGTTTGGGTGCTGTAGCATGTTCATATCATTGGATTTAGATGGCTACTTGCTGTAAATCGCAGACCGGTGTCAATTTTGAATCGCTTGCCATTTCCAAACTGTAACTCCGATTCCGGCGTCCTTTATATCGTTTTCAAGGGATTTCATCTCATCTTTCCAGTGGAACACTTGGATTCCCAAGTTGGGGCCAGGTTCATGCATCCCTTGTCATATCTTGCTTTTGCATCCCGCATCGCATCCCGCATAGCATATCATCTTTGCATCATTTTGTTTGTTCCTTGCACGTGGTTGATTGTGTCCTTGTTGCTTGTTTGTCTTGATTGGGTAGAGCCGGGAGACGAGTTCGCTAACGAGGAGCCCGTTGTTCTTTCGAGGATCCAGTCAACTCTGACAACTGTGCAGGCAAGATGATCATACCCTCGAAATCACTACTATCTTTGCTATGCTAGTTTGCTCGCTCTTTTTGCTATCCCAATGCTACGATGCCTACCATTTTCTTTCAAGCCTCCCAAAAATTGCCATGTCAAACCTGTAACCCACCATGTCCTAGCAAACCGTTGATTGGCTACGTTACCGCTTTGCTCAGCCCCCCTTATAGCGTTGCTAGTTGCAGGTGAAGATTGAAGGTCGTTCCTTGTTGGAACATTTATTTACTTGTTGGGATATCATTATATTATCTTGTTATCTTAATGCATCTATATACTTGGTAAAGGGTGGAAGGCTCGGCCTCTCGCCTAGTGTTTTGTTCCACTCTTGTCGCCCTAGTTTCCGTCATATCGGTGTTATGTTCCCGGATTTTGCGTTCCTTACGCGGTTGGGTTATAATGGGAACCCCTTGATAGTTCATCTTGATTAAAGCTTTTCCAGCAATGCCCAACCTTGGTTTTACTATTTGCCACCTAGCCTCTTTTCCCCTTGGGTTTTCGGAGCCCGATGGTCATCTTATTTAAACCCCCCCGGGCCAGTGCTCCTCTGAGTGTTGGTCCGAACTGAGCTGCCTGCGGGGCCACCTCAGGGAAACTTGAGGGTTGGTTTTTACTGGTAGCTAGTCTCATCTGAGTGTGCCCTGAGAAAGAGATATGTGCAACTCTTATCGGGATTTTTCGGCACATTCGGGCGGTGTTGCTGGTCTTGTTTTAACCTGTCGAAGTGTCTTGAAGAACCGAGATACCGAGTCTGATCGGAACGTCTTGGGAGGAGGTCTATTCCTTCGTTGATCATGAGAGCTTGTCATGGGCTAAGTTGGGACTCCCCTGCAGGGATTTGAACTTTCAAAAGCTGTGCCCGCGGTTATGGGAAGATGGGAATTTGTTAATGTCCGGTTGTAGATAAGTTGAATCTTAACTTATTTAAAATGAATCAACTGAGTGTGTTACCGTGATGGCCTCTTCTCGGTGGAGTCCGGGAAGTGGACACGGTGTTGGAGTAATGTTTGCGCAGGTTGCTCTCTAGTTTCTCGCTCGCGCTTTGCCTTATCTTCTTGCTCTCTTTTGCGAACAGGATAGCCACCATATATGCTAGTCGCTTGCTGCAGCTCCACATACTTCACCTTGACTTACCTATAAGCTTAAATAGTCTTGATCGTGAGGGTGCGAGATTGCTGAGTCCCTGTGGCTCACAGATTACTATTACACCAGATGCAGGGCCTGATGATTCCACTCCAGGTGACACGCTCGAGCTCAAGTGGGAGTTCGACGAAGACTCTCAACGTTACTATGTTTCTTTTCCTGATGATCAGTAGTGGTGCCTAGTTGGGGGTGATCGGGACCGTGTCGCATGTTGGGTTCTCTTTTATTTTGGCACCGTAGTCGGGCCATGAGTGTTTGGATGATGTAATGTTATTTATGTACTTGATTGACGTGGCGAGTGTAAGCCAACTATTTTATCTCCCCTTTATGATTTATATTACATGGGATGTTGTGAAGATTGCCTAACTTGCGACATATGCCTTCAATGTCATTATGCCTCTAAGTCGTGCCTCGACACATGGGAGATATAGTCGCATCGAGGTTGCTACAAGTTGGTATCAGAGCCTTCCCCGACCTTAGGAGCCCCATTGCTTGATCATTTTTAGCGGCAGAGTTGTGTGTAGAAAAATGTTTTGAGTCATTGAGGAATTATATATCGGAGAGTTTAGGAATTCTTTTTACTTCCCAGTCTCCTCATCGCTCTGGTAAGGCATCCAGACGTAGAGTTTTGACTCTTCTCTTCTCAAATTTCACTAAAAAAATTTTAGGATCACGCGGGTATCTTGATATCGTTCCGATGGTTTTATGATGAGAACATTGTCTTGGTGCCTCCTGTCAGGGGTTTAGTGGAAGTGTCCCGGGGAGTTGAGCTCTGAGGTGTTGTCGTCATAATTTTATCGTTGTAGTTCTGGAATACCTGAGTTTAGTACGCCGACATCGGAAATCTCTTTTATGCAGTTCGTTGGTGAGATAACCTCGACGCCACCCAGTACTAGGGCGGGAGTTCGGGAGTATCGCCATAACTTGTATAACGGATGCTTTTCGAAGGTTGAGGTAGATGGTTTACGAAGGTTTCTTGGTTATGTGTTGAAGGATGGATACAGCTGGATGTAGGATTTGCTAGTTTGGGTGAGATATTATGCTTCCCCTGTATCCCCAGCACCTGATTGCATAACCGGAAAGGTTCGGGAGTTTCATAGGTGGGAATTCTAGTAGCTCTAGTTCTTCTTCCACAGATATTGGTTTGAGATTGGGATTTCTTACCGATTATTCATTCTTGATCTGTACCATGTTGATTTATTTCTCTTCCTTAATTCTATGTGGCTTCTCAATCTATGGATATGTGACCATTTCAAGAGGAATGCATTCGTTCATCTTGTTCGGATGTGAAGACTATATGTTGCAATTTTTATTCCATTGGATTCAGCTTCAATATTTATCTGTCAATGTGCTAATGGTGGCCAACCTCTTCAGGATGGCTCCTCCAACACGCACGACTCCGAATCCTGATCCGCCACCACCTCCCCCTCCTCCGGAGGCAGGGCAAGCTGTGATGGCCGCAACCAATGCAAACACATAGTTGATCATGCAAATTCTTCAAGAGTGCAATCAAGGCAACCAAGGGAATCAAGGCAACAATCAGAATCACTTTGCTACACTCAACCAGTTCCTTGCTAACGGGCCAAAGACTTTCAGCAATTGTGTTGAGGCAACCGATGCTGACGATTGGCTAGTGGATCTGTGCAAGCATTTCGAGTGCAGTAACGTTAGTCCTGAGGATTTTGTCAAGTTCGCTTCCTTCCAACTCAAAGATCAAGCTGCAGAATGGTTCCAGCAGTACAAGGATTCTAGAGGTGGACGTGTTATCACCTGGGATGAATTCCGTCGAGATTTTCGAGCTCATCATATTCCCTAGAGCATGGTTGAATGCAAGCGTGAGGAATTCCGCAACCTGAAGCAAGGCTCTTTATCTGTCTATGACTACAACAAGTTGTTCCAGAAGCTCGCCCGCTTTGCTAAGCAGGACGTACCTAATGAGAGGAGCACGATATACCAGTTCAGGGGTGGTCTCAGAGAAGAAATTCAGCTAGCTCTTGTTCTCTTTGAGCCCTTGAGATACGATGAGTTCGACAACATGGCGTTGAAGCAAGAGGCTGCTCAGTTGAGGTGTGATGCTTCCAAGAAGCGAGTCAGAGATGTTACTCCTTCTTCCTCTACTCAAGTGGCCAAACAGCAGAAGTATTGGCTTCCTCCCTCCGTTTCGTCAGCCGTATCAGCAGAAGAGCAAAGGTGGCAGTGGTTCTTCCCACCCACCCAACCCTGGCTTTCAGAACAAGACTTCGTCTCAAGCTCCAAGATCGAGTGCTCCGTATCACCGTCCGCTTTCAGAGGTCATGTGCAACAAGTGCCAACAGAAGGGTCACTATGCCAACAAGTGTTTCAACCAGAGGCGTCTTCCTCCTCCTCCTGTCAGATTGGCGAGTACATCTATGGTCAAGCATAAACCCAAGCATGGCATGGTCAACTTGATGAATGCAGCTCAGGCAGAGGACTCGTCAGATGTGATCATGGGTAACCTTCCTGTTAACGATGTTCCTGCAAAAGTACTTTTTGACTCTGGTGCATCGCATTCCTTCATGTCATTCCCTTTTGCATCAGAGAACAATTTTAGTACTAAGGCTTTATCTACAGCTATGCAAGTCATCTCTCCGGCTAAGCGTCTGAGTTCTAGTATGATGGTTCTGGATATTTCTATCTTGATGGGTGATTTCAAGTTTCTGGCTTCTCCAATGGTTCTTGGTAACTCGGATATTGATCTTTTTCTCGGAATGGATTGGCTCTCTAAGCACAAGGCTCAGCTTGATTGTGCAGCCAGGCAGATTCAATTGACTCATTCGTCTGAGGATGTAATTGTGTTTGCCGCTCGTGATAATACTATCCGTCTATTTTCTCTCAGTGAGAAGGGTGAATTGGATGCCATCTCGCAAATTCCAGTCGTTTGCGAATATCAAGATGTCTTTCCAGAAGAGCTTCCAGGAATGCCTCCGCACCGGCCAGTTGAATTCGTTATTGATCTTGAGCTTGGTATGGAACCTGTGTGCAAGCGTCCTTACAAGCTCGGACCGGAAGAGTTGAAGGTGCTGAAGAAGCAACTCGATATTCAAGAGAAAATGGGTCTCATCCGGCCTAGTTCTTCTCCGTGGGGTTGTGGTGTTCTTTTTGTGAAGAAGAAGGATGGAACGGACCGACTTTGTGTTGATTACCGTCCAGTGAACAAGAAGACCATCAAGAACAAATACCCACTTCCCAACATCAACGAGCTGTTCGAACAACTCAAAGGTGCCCAAGTATTCTCCAATCTTGATCTCCGTATGGGTTATCATCAGATTCGAATCCGTGAGCAAGATATTCCCAAGACGGCTTTCAGGACAAGCTTTGGTTCATATGAATACACTGTCATGTCTTTTGGCCTCGTCAACGCTCCTCCGACGTTCTCTCGCATGATGAACTTCATCTTCAACGCCTACACCAATGACTTCGTTTTGGTCTATCTCGACGACATTCTGGTTTTCTCCAAGAACAAGGAAGATCATGCCAAGCACTTGCGTTTGGTTCTTGATAAGCTCAGGGAACATCAGTTCTACGCCAAGTTCTCCAAGTGTGAATTTTGGCTCGATGAGGTTCTTTATCTTGGTCATATCATCTCTGCCAAGGGCATTGCCGGGAATCCTGAGAAGGTGTTTGCAATTGTGAATTGGAACCCCCTCAGAACGTGAAGCAACTCCGTAGCTTCCTCGGTCTCGCAAGCTATTGCCGAAGATTCGTTGAAAACTTTTCTAAGATCGCGAAGCCTCTCTCTAATCTTCTCCAGAAGCACGTCAAGTACGTTTGGTCTCTGGAGTGTGACATTGCTTTCAACACTTTGAAAGAGAAATTGATCACTGCTCTAGTTCTGACTCCACCTGATGAATCCAAGCCGTACGAGGTCTTTTGTGACGCTTCTCTCCAAGGTCTTGGCGCAGTATTGATGCAAGAGAAGAAAGTTGTTGCTTATACCTCTCGCCAGTTGAAGCCTAATGAGAAGAACTACCCCACTCATGATCTCGAGTTGGCGGCAGTTGTGCATGCTCTTTTGACTTGGAGACATCTTCTGTTGGGAAGAAAAGTGGACATTTTCACTGATCACAAGAGTCTCAAGTACATCTTCACTCAGCCTAATCTCAACCTCAGGCAAACTCGATGAGTCAAAATGATTCAAGAGTATAATCCGAGTATTGAGTATACTCCAGGCAAGGCCAATGTGATTGCTGATGCTTTGAGCAGGAAAGCTTACTGCAACAGTCTGATTCTCAAGTCTTATCAACCCGAGCTTTGAAGTTTTCCGCAAACTTAATCTGCAAGTTGTTCCTCAAGGTTTCCTCGCCAACCTTCAAGTCTCTCCTACCTTGGAAGACCAGATTCGCCAAGCCCAGCTTCTTGATGCTATGGTGAAAAAGGTGAAGATTGGGATTGCCAAGAGTCAACCCAAGTACAAGTGCTACCGCCTTGATGACAAAGATAATCTCATCTTCGAGGATCGTATTGTTGTACCCAAAGGTGACCTCCGTAAAGTGATCATGAATGAGGCTCACAATTCTCTCCTCTCCATCCACCCTGGGAGCACAAAGATGTATCAGGACCTTAAGCAGGCTTATTGCTGGACTCGAATGAAGCGCGAGATCGCTCAATTCGTGAATGAATGTGATGTCTGCAGAAGAGTGAAGGCAGAACACCAAAGGCCAGCAGGTCTCCTCCAACCTCTTGCCATTCCAGAATGGAAGTTTGACCAGATTGAGATGGACTTCGTGACTGGGTTTCCAAAGTCCAAGCATGGCAATGATGCTATATTCGTTGTCATCGATAAACTCACCCAAGTGGCTCACTTTCTGCTTATCAAAGAGTCGATTACTGTAGCTCAATTGGCGGAACTCTATACCTCTCGTATTGTCTCTCTGCACGGTATTCCACAAGTGATCTCTTCAGACCGTGGCAGCATCTTTACCTCCAAGTTTTGGGATTCTTTCCAGAAGGCCATGGGCACCAACATTCGCTTCAGCACAGCTTTCCATCCTCAAACTAGCGGTCAAGTCGAGCGTGTCAACCAGATTCTTGAAGATATGCTCAAGGCTTGTGTGATCTCCTTCGGCATGAAGTGGGAGGATTGTCTTCCTTATGCTGAATTCTCCTACAACAACAGTTTTCAAGAAAGTTCGGGCAAGGCCCCATTTGAAATTCTGTATGGCAGGAAGTGTCGTACCCCTCTCAACTTGTCTGAAACCGGTGAACATTAGCTTTTGGGTAATGACTTAATCACATAGGCAGAGGAAATGTGCAAAGTCATTCGTGATAACCTCAAAGCAGCCCAGTCCCGCCAGAAGAGCTACTATGATAGTAAGCACCGTGATTTGGCTTTCAAGATCGGAGATCATGTTTACCTCCGCGTCTCTCCTATGAAAGGTACTCGTCGCTTCGGTATCAAAGGGAAGCTTGCCCCTAGATACGTGGGACCTTTCAAGATTGTCAGCAAGAGAGGCGACCTCGCCTATCAACTCGAGCTTACTTCAAACTTTGCAAATGTTCATGACGTGTTCCATGTCTCTCAGCTTCGAAAGTGCTTCAAGACTCCTGACCGCACCGTCAACTTCGAGGACATTGAGCTCCAAGAAGATCTCTCTTATCGTGAGCACCCAGTTGCTATTCTTGAAGAGACTGAACGCAAGACCCGCAATAAGTCAATCAAATTTCTCAAAGTCAAGTGGTCACACCATTCCGACCGTGAAGCTACCTGGGAACGCGAGGATCACCTCCGTTCTGAGTACCCGGCGTTCATCTCGGGACGAGATCCTTTCGTAGTGGTGGAGTGTTGTAACACCCCAGATGTAACTTTCCCAATTTTTACTCCAACTCTTGCCGTTTTCGGCGTTAAGTTATTTTATTTCCTCGGGTTCGGGTCCTTGTCTCCGTGTGTTGTTTTCATTGTCATGCATCTCATATCATGTCATCATGTGCATTGCATTTGCATACGTGTTCGTCTCATGCATTCGAGCATTTTCCCCGTTGTCCGTTTTGCATTCCGGCGCTTTGTTCTCCTTCGGTGGTCATTTCTAGCTTTCTCTCGTTTCTGGGGATTAAACATTTCCAGATTGGACCGAGACTTGCCAAGCGGCCTTGGTTTACTACCGGTAGACCGCCTGTCAAGTTTAGTACCATTTGGACTTCGTTTGATACTCCAACGGTTAACCGAGGGACCAAAAAGGCCTCGTGTGTGTTGCAGACCAACACCCCTCCAATTTGACCCAAAACCCTCCTAAAACCTCTCCATCATCTAGAGCGTTCGATCACGATCGCGTGGCCGCAAACCGCACCTCATTTGGACTCTCCTAGCTCCCTCTATGCCTATATATACACCCCCTCCCGAAAATCCGGATCTCTCCCTCGTCCCTAGTCCTAAATCTCAGACCCGCCGCCGCCGGACACGTCCGACGGCGTCGGACACGTCCGATCCGCCCGCGCGCCCACTCCCGTGCCGCCACGTGGCATCTCCGCCGCCAGCCGCGGCCCGGCGAGCCTGGAGCGGGCCCGCCCGGCCCATC
>NC_041380.1:180881178-180886611 GCF_002162155.2 Triticum dicoccoides
CCCGACGCCCCCGCGGCGCCGCTCGCTGTCCCGACCGCCGCCACCGCGCCACCTCGCCGCCCTCCGCCGTCCTCCCCCGACGACCCTGGCCGCCATCGCCTTGTCGGTGAACAGTACCTCGCCGGCCGTCCTCGGGTCATGTGCCGTGAACAGTAAACCGTAGATCTCGGAGGTTGTTTTTCTTCTAAGTCCCGAAAATTCCAGATCCAAGTGCATATGTTCATAGCTCCGTAACTTTGCATCCGTAGCTCCGATTCATGCATATAGCATATCAAAATGTTCATCTCTGAGAGTACATCATTTCATTCCATGGCATAATTTTCATTTGAGTTCATCTTGATGCCCGAAATGCTGTTAGAAGAGGGCTACTTGAGATAATTGTCAGATCTGCTACTTCGTTTAGATTTTTGTCATTTTTGCCATGATTAATGTGTGCATGATATGCCCTGATGTTCTACATATGTTTTGTTAAGGGTTTTGTCATCTTTACAGAGGTGCAACCCATGTATTTTTGTGATATGTGTGGTGACTGGCACAAGCTTGCAAAGTGGTGCACTTGTTAATTCTGTTTTCAGGGACTTAGCATTTCCACGAAGTCCTTAATCTGTTTATCTCATGATGACATATGTTCATGTTGTTTCCTAGTGATCCGTGCCTCTTTTGAGGATGATCAGTAAGGATGTTTTGTTAATATTGTAGATCTCTATCCATCCATGTCTTTGTTTGCAATTATGGAGCACCCTAGATTGAGTCAATCGAGCTCTACTTTTGCTACTTTGTGAATCTGGGAAGATTGTCAACTTGTTTGCAATTTTGCCAGTGATGTTGTAGTTGATCCGTGCATGCTATGCTATTGTTCTTTCCATGTATTTTGTTGTCATGTTTGGGTGCTGTAGCATGTTCATCTCATTGCATTTAGATGGCTACTTGCTGTAAATCGCAGACCGGTGTCAATTTTGAATCGCTTGCCATTTCCAAACCGTAACTCCGATTCCGGCGTTCTTTATATCGTTTTCAAGCGATTTCATCTCATATTTCTAGTGGTACACTTGGATTCCCATGTTGGGGCCAGGTTCATGCATCCCTTGTCATATCTTGCTTTTGCATCCCGCATCGCATCCCGCATAGCATATCATCTTTGCATCATTTTGTTTGTTCCTTGCACGTGGTTGATTGTGTCCTTGTTGCTTGTTTGTCTTGTTTGGGAAGAGCCGGGAGACGAGTTCGCTAACGAGGAGCCCGTTGAGTTTGCTTTCGAGGATCCAGTCAACTCTGACAACTGTGCAGGCAAGATGACCATACCCTCGAAATCACTACTATCTTTGCTATGCTAGTTTGCTCGCTCTTTTTGCTATGCCAATGCTGCGATGCCTACCATTTGCTTTCAAGCCTCCCAAAAATTGCCATGTCAACCTCTAACCCACCATGTCCTAGCAAACCATTGATTGGCTATGTTACCGCTTTGCTCAGCCCCTCTTATAGCGTTGCTAGTTGTAGGTGAAGATTGAAGGTCGTTCCTTGTTGGAACATTTATTTGCTGGTTGGGATATCATTATATTATCTTGTTATCTTAATGCATCTATATACTTGGTAAAGGGTGGAAGGCTCGGCCTCTCGCCCAGTGTTTTGTTCCACTCTTGCCACCCTAGTTTCCGTTATATCGGTGTTATGTTCCCGGATTTTGCGTTCCTGACGCGGTTGGGTTATAATGGGAACCCCTGATAGATCGCCCTGATTAAAGCTTTTCCAGCAATGCCCAACCTTGGTTTTACTATTTTACACCTAGCCTCTTTTCCCCTTGGGTTTCCGGAGCCCGAGGGTCATCTTATTTAAACCCCCCTGGGCCAGTGCTCCTCTGAGTGTTGGTCCGAACTGAGCTGCCTACGGGGCCACCTCGGGGAAACCTGAGGGTTGATTTTACTCGTAGCTAGTCTCATAAGAGTGTGCCCTGATGAAGAGATATGTGCAGCTCCTATTGGGATTGGTCGGCACATTCGGGCGGTGTTGCTGGTCTTGTTTTAACCTGTCGAAGTGTCTTGAAGAACCGAGATACCGAGTCTGATCAGAACGTCTTGGGAGGAGGTCTATTCCTTCGTTGACTGTGAGAGCTTGTCATGGGCTAAGTTGGGACTCCCCTGCAGGGTTTTGAACTTTCGAAAGCCATGCCCTCGGTTATGGGCAGATGGGAATTTGTTAATGTTCGGTTGTAGATAACTTGAATCTAAACTTATTTAAAATGAATCAACTGAGTGTGTTATCGTGATGGCCTCTTCTCGGCGGAGTCCGGGAAGTGGACACTGTGTTGGAGTAATGTTTGCGTAGGTTGCTCTCTAGTTTCTCGCTCGCGCTTTGCCTTCTCTTCTCGCTCTCTTTTGCGAAGAGGATAGCCACCATATATGCTAGTCGCTTGCTGCAGCTCCACATACTTTACCTTGACTTACCTATAAGCTTAAATAGTCTTGATCGCGACGGTGCGAGATTGCTAAGTCCTTGTGGCTCATAGATTACTATTACACCAGATGCAGGGCCTGATGATTCCACTCCAGGAGACGCGTTTGAGCTCAAGTGGGAGTTCGACGAAGACTCTCAACGTTACTATGTTTCTTTTCCTGATGATCAGTAGTGGTGCCCAGTTGGGGGTGATCGGGACCGTGTCGCATGTTGGGTTCTCTTTTATTTTGGCGCCGTAGTCGGGCCATGAGTGTTTGGATGATGTAATGTTATTTATGTACTTGATTGACATGGCGAGTGTAAGCCAACTATGTTATCTCCCCTTTATGATTTATATTACATGGGATGTTGTGAAGATTGCCTAACTTGCGGCATATGCCTTCAATGCCATTATGCCTCTAAGTCGTGCCTCGACACGTGGGAGATATAGTCGCATCGAGGGTTCTACAAGTTGGTATCAGAGCCTTCCCCGACCTTAGGAGCCCCATTGCTTGATCGTTTTTGGCGGCCGAGTTGTGTCTAGAAAAATGTTGAGTCATTTAGGAATTATATATCGGAGAGTTTAGGAATTCTTTTTACTTCCCAGTCTCCTCATCGCTCTCGTAAGGCAACCTGACGTAGAGTTTTGACTCTTCTCTTCTCAAATTTCACTAATTTTCTTTAGGATCACACGGGTATCTTGGAATCGTTCTGATGTTTTTATGATGAGAACATTGTCTTGGTGCCTCCTGTCAGGGGTTTAGTGGAAGTGTCCCGGGGAGTTGAGCTCTGAGGTGTTGTCGTCATAATTTTATTGTTGCAGTTCTGGAATACCTGAGTTTAGTACGCCGACATCGAAAATCTCTTTTATGCAGTTCGTTGGTGAGATAACCTCGACGCCACCCAGTACTAGGGCGGGAGTTCGGGAGTATCGCCATAACTTGTATAACGGATGCTTTTCGAAGGTTAAGGTAGATGGTTTCCGAAGGTTTCTTGGTTATGTGTTGAAGGATGGATACAGCTGGATGTAGGATTTGCTAGTTTGGGTGAGATATTATGCTTCCCCTGTATCCCCAACACCTGATTGCATAACCGGAAAGGTTCGGGAGTTTCATAGGAGGGAATTCTAGTAGCTCTAGTTCTTCTTCCACGGATATTGGTTTGAGATTGGGATTTCTTACCGATTATTCGTTCTTGATCCGTACCTTGTTGATTTATTTCTCTACCTTAATTCTAAGTGGCTCATTTTCTGCCTATCAAAGAGTCGATCACTACAGCTCAATTGGCAGAACTCTATACCTCTCGGATAGTCTCTCTGCACGGTATTCCACAAGTGATCCCTTCAGACCGTGGCAGCATCTTTACCTCCAAGTTTTGGGATTCTTTCCAGAAGGCCATGGGCACCAACATCCGCTTTAGCACAGCTTTCCATCCTCAAACTAGCGGTGAAGTCGAGCGTGTCAACCAGATTCTTGAAGATATGCTCAGGGCTTGTGTGATCTCCTTCGGTATGAAATGGGAGGATTGTCTTCCTTATGCTGAATTCTCCAACAACAACAGTTTTCAAGCAAGTTCGGGCAAGGCCCCATTCGAAATTCTGTATGGCAGGAAGTGCCGTACCCCTCTCAACTGGTCTAAAACCGGTGAACGTCAGCTTTTGGGCAATGACTTGATCACAGAGGCAGAGGAAATGTGCAAAGTCATTCGTGATAACCTCAAAGCAGCCCAATCCCGCCAGACGAGCTACTATGATAGTAAGCACCGTGATTTGGCTTTCGAGGTCGGAGATCATGTTTACCTCCGCGTCTCTCCTATGAAAGGTACTCGTCGCTTCGGTATCAAAGGGAAACTTGCCCCTAGATACGCGGGACCTTTCAAGATTGTCAGCAAGAGAGGCGACCTCGCCTATCAACTCGAGCTTCCTTCAAACTTTGCAAATGTTCATGACGTGTTCCATGTCTCTTAGCTTCGAAAGTGCTTCAAGACTCCTAACCGCACCGTCAACTTCGAGGACGTTGAGCTCCAAGAAGATCTCTCCTATCGTGAGCACCTAGTTGCTATTCTTGAAGAGACTGAATGCCAGACTCGCAATAAGTCAATCAAATTTCTCAAAGTCAAGTGGTCACACCATTCCGACGGTGAAGTTACCTGGGAAAGCGAGGGCACCTCCGTTCTGAGTACCCGGCGTTCTTTCAGTCCTAGATCTCGGGACGAGATCCTTTCGTAGTGGTGGAGTGTTGTAACACCCCGGATGTAACTTTCCCAATTTATAATCCAACTCTTGCCATTTCCGGCGTTAAGTTAATTTATTTTTTCGGGTTCGGCTTTTTGTCTCTGTGTGTTGTTGTCATGTCATGCATCTCATATCATGTCATCATGTGCATTGTATTTGCATACGTGTTCATCTCATGCATTCGAGCTTTTTCCCCGTTGTCCCTTTCGCATTCCGACGCTTCGTTCTTCTCCGGTGGTCATTTCTACCTTTCTTTCGTGTGTGGGGATTAAACATTTCCGTATTGGACCGAGGCTTGCCAAGAGGCCTTGGTTTACTACCGGTAGACCGCCTGTCAAGTTTCGTGCCATTTGGACTTCGTTTGATACTCCAACGGTTAACCGAGGGACCGAAAAGGCCTCGTGTGTGTTGCAGCCCAACATCCCTCCAATTTGGCCCAAAACCCTCCTAAAACCTCTGCATCATCTAGAGCGTTCGATCACGATCGCGTGGCCGCAAACCGCACCTCATTTGGACTCTCCTAGCTCCCTCTATGCCTATATATACACCCCCTCCCGAAAATCCGGATCTCTCCCTCGTCCCTAACCCTAAATCTCAGATTCGTCGCCGCCGGACATGTCCAACGGCGCCGGACACGTCCGATCCACCCACGCGCCCACTCCCGTGCTGCCACGTGGCATCTCCGCCGCCAGACGCCGCCGCGGCCCGACGAGCCCGCAACGGGCCCGCCCGGCCCATCATCTCTGCGCCGCTTCGTCTGCCTCCCCGCC
>NC_041380.1:180887003-180901385 GCF_002162155.2 Triticum dicoccoides
CGGCCTGACGCCCCCGCGGCGCCGCTCGCCGTCCCGGCCGCCGCCACCGCGCCACCTCGCCGCCCTCCGCCGTCCTCCCCCGACGACCCCGGCCGCCGTGGCCTCGTCGGTGAACAGTACCTCGCCGGCCGTCCTCGGTTCGCGTGCCGTGAACAGTAAACCGTAGATCTCGGAGGTTGTTTTTTTTCTAAGTCCCGAAAATTACAGATCCAAGTGCCTATGTTCATAGCTCCGTAATTTTGCATCCGTAGCTCCGATTCATGCATATAGCATATCAATATGTTCATCTCTGAGAGTACATCATTTCATTCCATGGCATCATTTTCATTTGAGTTCTTCTTGATGCCCAAAATGTTGTTAGAAGAGGGCTACTTGAGATAATTGTCAGATCTGCTACTCCGTTTAGGTTTTTGTCATTTTTGCCATGATTAATGTGTGCATGATATGCCCTGATGTTCTACATATGTTTTGTTAAGGGTTTGTCATCTTTCTAGAGGTGCAACCCATGTATTTTTGTGATGTGTGTGGTGACTAGCACAAGCTTGCAAAGTGGTGCACTTGTTAATTCTGTTTTCAGGGACTTAGCATTTCCACTAAGTCCTTAATCTGATTATCTCATGATGCCATATGTTCATGTTGTTTCCTAGTGATCCGTGCCTCTTTTGAGGATGATCAGTAAGGATGTTTTGTTATTCTTGTAGTGCTCTATCCATCCATGTCTTTGTTTGAAATTATGGAGCACCCTATATTGTGTCAATCGAGCTCTACTTTTGCTACTTTGTGAATCTGGGCAGATTGTCAACTTGTTTGCAATTTTGCCGGTGATGTTGTAGTTGATCCGTGTATGCTATGCTATTGTTCTTGCCATGTCTAGCTTGCATTTTGTGCCTTCTTGGTGGAAGTGTCCCGGGGAGTTGAGCTCTGAGGTGTTGTCGTCATAATTTTATTGTTGCAGTTCTGGAATACCTGAGTTTAGTACGCCGACATCGAAAATCTCTTTTATGCAGTTCGTTGGTGAGATAACCTCGACGCCACCCAGTACTGGGGCGGGAGTTCGGGAGTATCGCCATAACTTGTATAACGGATGCTTTTCGAAGGTTGAGGTAGATGGTTTCCGAAGGTTTCTTGGTTATGTGTTCAAGGATGGATACTGCTGGATGTAGGATTTGCTAGTTTGGGTGAGATATTGTGCTTCCCCTGTATCCCCAACACCTGGTTGCATAACCGGAAAGGTTCAGGAGTTTCATAGGTGGGAATTCTAGTAGCTCTAGTTGTTCTTCCACGGATATTGGTTTGAGATTGGGATTTCTTACCGATTATTCATTCTTGATCCGTACCTTATTGATTTATTTCTCTACCTTAATTCTAAGTGGCTCATTTTCTGCCTATCAAAGAGTTGATCACTGCAGCTCAATTGGCGGAACTCTATACTCTCGGATAGTCTCTCTCCATGGTATTCCACAAGTGATCTCTTCAGACCGTGGCATCATCTTTACCTCCAAGTTTTGGGATTCTTTCCAGAAGGCCATGGGCACCAACATCCGCTTCAGCACAGCTTCCCATCCTCAAACTAGCGGTCAAGTCGAGCGTGTCAACCAGATTCTTGAAGAAACGCTCAGGGCTTGTGTGATCTCCTTCGGTATGAAGTGGGAGGATTGTCTTCCTTATGCTGAATTCTCCTACAACAACAGTTTTCAAGCAAGTTCGGGTAAGGCCCCATTTGAAATTCTGTATGGCAGGAAGTGCCGTACCCCTCTCAACTGGTCTGAAACCGGTGAACGTCAGCTTTTGGGAAATGACTTAATCACAGAGGTAGTGGAAATGTGCAAAGTCATTCGTGATAACCTCAAAGCAGCCCAATCCCGCCAGAAGAGCTACTATGATTGTAAGCACCGTGATTTGGCTTTTGAGGTCGGAGATCATGTTTACCTCTGCGTCCCTCCTATGAAAGGTACTCGTCGCTTCGGTATCAAAGGGAAGCTTGCCCCTAGATACGTGGGAACTTTCAAGATTGTCAGCAAGAGAGGCGACCTCGCCTATCAACTCGTGCTTCCTTCGAACTTTGCAAATGTTCATGACATGTTCCATGTCTCTCAGCTTCGAAAGTTCTTCAAGACTCCTGACCGCACAGTCAACTTCGAGGACATTGAGCTCCAAGAAGATCTCTCCTATCGTGAGCACCTAGTTGCTATTCTTGAAGAGACTGAACACAAGACTCGCAATAAGTCAATCAAATTTCTCAAAGTCAAGTGGTCACACCATTCCGACCGTGAAGCTACCTGGGAACATGAGGATCACCTCCGTTCTGAGTACCCAGCGTTGTTTCAGTCCTAGATCTCGGGACGAGATCCTTTCGTAGTGGTGGAGTGTTGTAACACCCCGGATGTAACTTTCCCAATTTGTACTCCAACTCTTGTCGTTTCCGGCGTTAAGTTAATTTATTTTCTCAGGTTCGGGTTTTTGTCTCCGTGTGTTGTTGTCGTGTCATGCATCTCATATCATGTCATCATGTGCATTGCATTTGCATACGTGTTCATCTCATGCATTCGAGCTTTTTCCCCGTTGTCCGTTTCGCATTCTGGCGCTTCGTTCTCCTGCGGTGGTCATTTCTACCTTTCTTTCGTGTGTGGGGATTAAACATTTCCGGATTGGACCGAGACTTGCCAAGCGGCCTTGGTTTACTACCGGTAGACCGCCTGTCAAGTTTCGTGCCATTTTGACTTCGTTTGATACTCCAACGGTTAACCGAGGGACCGAAAAGGCCTCGTGTGTGTTGCAGCCCAACACCCCCTCCCGAAAATCCAGATCTCTCCCTCGTCCCTAGCCCTAAATCTCAGATCCGCCGCCACCGGACACGTCGAACGGCACCGAACACGTCCGATCTGCCCGCGCGCCCACTCCCGTGCCGCCATGTGGCATCTCCGCCGCCAGCCGCGGCCGCGGCCCGGCGAGCCCGCAGCGGGCCTGCCCTACCCATCGTCTCCGCAACCGCTTCGTCCGCCTCCCCGCCGCACGAGCGCCGCCCGCGCTGCTCCCGCTGCCACCGTGCGCCATCGCCGCCGCCACCACGCGCCCTCACCGGCCAGCGTGCCGCCCCGACGCCGGCGAACGCCGCCTCTCCTCCCAGGCCGCCGCGCCGGCCCGATGCCCCCGCGGCGCCGCTCGCCGTCCCGGCCGCCGCCACCGTGCCACCTCGCTGCCCTCCGCCGTCCTCCCTCGACGACCCCGGCTGCCGTCGCCTCATCGGTGAACAGTACCTCGCCGGCCGTCCTCGGTTCGCGTGCCGTGAACAGTAAACCCTAGATCTCGGAGGTTGTTTTTCTTCCAAGTCCCGAAAATTCCAGATCCAAGTGCCTATGTTCATAGCTCCGTAACTTTGCATCCGTAGTTCCGATTCATGCATATAGCATATCAAAATGTTCATCTCTGAGAGTACATCATTTCATTCCATGGCATCATTTTCATTTGAGTTCATCTTGATGCCCGAAATACTGTTAGAAGGGGGCTACTTGAGATAATTGTCAGATCTGCTACTCCATTTAGGTTTTTGTCATTTTTGCCATGATTAATGTGTGCATGATATGCCCTGATGTTCTACATATGTTTTGTTAAGGGTTTTGTCATCTTTCCAGAGGTGCAACCCATGTATTTTTGTGATGTGTGTGGTGACTAGCACAAGCTTGCAAAGTGGTGCACTTGTTAATTCTGTTTTCAGGGACTTAGCAATTCCACCAAGTCCTTGAGTTGTTTATCTCATATGGCCATATGTTCATGTTGTTTCCTAGTGATCCGTTCCTCTTTTGAGGATGATCAGTAAGGATGTTTTGTTATTCTTGTAGTGTTCTATTCATCCATGTATTTGTTTGCAATTATGGAGCACCCTAGCTTGAGTCAATCGAGCTCTACTTTTGCTACTTGATGAATCTAGGAAGATTGTCAACTTGTTTGCAATTTTGCCGGTGATGTTGTAGTTGATCCGTGCATGCTATGCTATTGTTCTTGCCATGTATAGCTTGCATTTTGTGCCTTATTGATAGATGTATGCTTATTTTCATGACTTGCACCGTAGTGAGTGCATCGAGCTTGTAAACATGCCTACTTGAGATATATTTCAGCATGTGTCAGTTTTCACTAAATCTGAAAACTAATTATGTTTTTGCGATGTTCATGTGCTTGTTAGTATATTTTCTGATCCCTTTTGGCTCAAGGTCACTAAGGGACTTTTGTTAAGCTCTTTGAGTAACTCCATTCCATGCTTTACTTTGCCATGTTCAGTTCCTGTAGCATATAGTTTTGTTGCTCCGAAGAGTGCTACCTGATCTGAAATTCCAGACAAGTGTTAATTTCACAAAGTCTGAGATCTATCTACCATATGCATTTTTGCCATGCTTGTTTGAACCTGTTAATGGATGAATTGGCCGTAGCTGAGTGCTAGACTTTTGTTAAACATCTTGTATGTATCCCTGCCATGTATTTTGTTGTCATGTTTGGGTGCTGTAGCATGTTCATCTCATTGCATTTAGATGGCTACTTGCTGTTAATCGCAGACCGGTGTCCTTTTTGAATCGCTTGCCATTTCCAAACCGTAACTCCGATTCCGGTGTTCTTTATATCGTTTTCAAGCGATTTCATCTCATCTTTCCAGTGGCACGCTTGGATTTCCAAGTTGAGGCCAGGTTCTTGCATTTCCTGTCATATCTTGCATTTTCCATCCCGCATCGCATCCCGCATAGCATATCATCATTGCATCATATTGTTTGAGTTTTGCACGTGGTTGATTATGTCCTTGTTGCTTGTTTGTCTTGTTTGGGTAGATCCGGGAGATGAGTTCTCTAATGAGGAGCCCGTTGAGTTTGCATTCGAGGATCCAGTCAACTCTGACAACTGTGCAGGCAAGATGATCATACCCTCGAAATCACTACTATCTTTGCTATGCTAGTTTGCTCGCTCTTTTTGCTATGCCAATGCTATGATGCCTACCATTTGCTTTCAAGCCTCCCAAAAATTGCCATCTCCATCCTCTAACCCACCATGTCCTAGCAAACCGTTGATTGGCTATGTTACCGCTTAGCTCAGCCCCTCTTATAGCGTTGCTAGTTGCAGGTGAAGATTGAAGGTCGTTCCTTGTTAGAACATTTATTTACTTGTTGGGATATCATTATATTATCTTGTTATATTAATGCATCTATATACTTGGTAAAGGGTGGAAGGCTCGGCCTCTCGCCTAGTGTTTTGTTCCACTCTTGCCACCCTAGTTTCCGTCATATCGGTGTTATGTTCCCGGATTTTGCGTTCCTTACGCGGTTGGGTTATAATGGGAACCCCTTGATAGTTCGCCTTGATTAAAGCTTTTCCAGCAATGCCCAACCTTGGTTTTACTATTTGCCACCTAGCCTCTTTTCCCCTTGGGTTTCCGGAGTCCGAGGTCATCTTATTTAAACCCCCTCGGGCCAGTGCTCCTCTGAGTGTTGGTCCGAATTGAGCTGCCTGCGGGGCCACCTCGGGGAAACTTGAGGGTTGGTTTTACTCGTAGATAGTCTCATCTGAGTGTGCCCTGAGAAAGAGATATGTGCAGCTCCTATCGGGATTTGTCGGCACATTCGGGCGGTGTTGCTGGTCTTGTTTTATCCTGTCGAAGTGTCTTGAAGAACCGAGATACCGAGTCTGATCGGAACGTATTGGGAGGAGGTCTATTCCTTCGTTGACCGTGAGAGCTTGTCATGGGCTAAGTTGGGACTCCCCTGCAGGGATTTGAACTTTCGAAAGCCGTGCCCGTGGTTATGGGCAGATGGGAATTTGTTAATGTCCGATTGTAGATTACTTGAACCTTAACTTAATTAAAATGAATCAACTGAGTGTGTTACCGTGATGGCCTCTTCTCCGCGGAGTCCGGGAAGTGGACACGGTGTTGGAGTAATGTTTGCGTAGGTTGTTCTCTAGATTCTCGCTCGCGCTTTGCCTCCTCTTCTCGCCCTCTTTTGCGAAAAAGTTAGCCACCATATATGCTAGTTGCTTGCTGCAGCTCCACATATTTTACCTTGCCTTACCTATAAGCTTAAATAGTCTTGATCGCGAGGGTGCGAGATTGCTGAGTCCCTGTGGCTCACAGATCACTATTACACCAGATGCAGGGCCTAATGATTCCGCTCCAGGAGACGCGTTTGAGCTCAAGTGGGAGTTCGACGAAGACTCTCAACGTTACTATGTTTCCTTTCCCGATGATCAGTAGTGGTGCCCAGTTGGGGGTGATTGGGACCGTGTCGCTTGTTGGGTTCTCTTTTATTTCGGCGTCGTAGTCGGGCCATGAGTGTTCGGTTGATGTAATGTTAATTATGTACTTGATTGACGTGGCGAGTGTAAGCTAACTATGTGATCTCCCCTTTTATTATGTATATTACATGGGATATTGTGAAGATTGCCTAACTTGCGACATATGCCTTCATTGCGATTATGCCTCTAAGTCGTGCCTCGACACGTGGGAGATATAGTCGCATCGAGGGTGTTATAAGTTCGGGCAAGGCCCCATTTGAAATTCTGTATGGCAGGAAGTGCCATACCCCTCTCAACGTGTAACACCCTCGATGCGACTATAGCTCCCACGTGTCGAGGCACGACTTTGAGATATAATCGCATTGAAGGCATATGTCGCAAGTTAGGCAATCTTCACAACATCCCAGGTATTATGATAATAAAAAGGGAGATAACATAGTTGGCTTACACTCGCCACGTCAATCAAGTGCATAAATAACATTACATCATCCAAACACTCATGGCCCGACTACGGCACCAAAATAAAAGATAACCCAACAAGCGACACGGTCCCAATAACCCCCAACTGGGCACCACTACTGATCATCAGGAAAAGAAACATAGTAACATTGAGAGTCTTCGTCGAACTCCCACTTGAGCTCGAGCGCGTCACCTGGAGCGGAATCATCAGGCCCTGCATCTGGTGTAATAGTAATCTGTGAGCCACATGGACTCAGCAATCTCGCACCCTCACGATCAAGACTATTTAAGCTTATAGGTAAGTCAAGGTAAAGTATGTGGAGTTGCAGCAAGCGACTAGCATATATGGTGGCTATCCTATTCGCAAAAGAAAGCGAGAAGAGAAGGCAAAGCGCGAGCGAGAAACTAGAGAACAACCTGCGCAAACATTACTCCAACACCGTGTCCACTTCCCGAACTACGCCGAGAAGAGGCCATCACGGTAACACACTCAGTTGATTCATTTTAAATAAGTTAAGATTCAAGTTATCTACAACCGGACATTAACAAATTCCCATCTGCCCATAACCGCGGGCACGGATTTCGAAAGTTCAAATCCCTGCAGGGGAGTCCCAACTTAGCCCATGACAAGCTCTCACGGTCAACGAAGGAATAGACCTCCTCCCAAGACGTTCTGAGCAGACTCGGTATCTCGGTTCTTCAAGACACTTCGACAGGTTAAAACAAGACCAGCAACACCGCCCGAATGTGCCGATAAATCTCGATAGGAGCTGCACATATCTCTTTCTCAGGGCACACTCAGATGAGACTAGCTACGAGTAAAACCAACCCTCAAGTTTCCCCGAGGTGGCCCCGCAGGCAGCTCAGTTTGGACCAACATCAGAGGAGCACTGGCCCGGGGGGGTTTAAATAAGATGACCCTCGGGCTCCGGAATCCCATGGGGAAAAGAAACTAGGTGGAAAATAGTAAAACCAAGGTTGGGCATTGCTGGAAAAGCTTTAATCAAGGCGAACTATCAAGGGGTTCCCATTATAACCCAACCGCGTAAGGAAGGCAAAATCCGGGAACATAACACCGATATGACGGAAACTAGGGCGACAAGAGTGGAACAAAACACTAGGCGAGAGGCCGAGCCTTCCACCCTTTACCAAGTATATAGATGCATTAAGATAACAAGATAATATAATGATATCCCAACAAGTAAATAAATGTTCCAACATGGAACGACCTTCAATCTTCACCTGCAACTAGCAACGCTATAAGAGGAGCTGAGCAAAGCGGTAATATAGCCAATCAACGGTTTGCTAGGACATGGTGGGTTAGAGGTTTGACATGGAAATTTTTGGGAGGCTTGAAAGCAAATGGTAGGCATCGTAGCATTGGCATAGCAAAAAGAGCGAGCACACTAGCATCGCAAAGATAGTAGTGATTTCGAGGGTATGATCATCTTGCCTGCATAGTTGTCAGAGTTGACTGGATCCTCGAAAGCAAACTCAACGGACTCCTCGTTAGCAAACTCATCCCCCGGATCTACCCAAACAAGACAAACAAGAAACAAGGACACAATCAACCACGTGCCAGGAACAAACAAAATGATGCAAAGATGATATGCTATGCGGGATGCGATGCATGATGCATATGCAAGATTATGACAGGAAATGCAATATCCTTGCCTCAACTTGGAAATCCAAGTGTGCTACTGGAAAGATGAGATGAAATCGCTTGAAAACAATATAAAGAACGCCGGAATCGGAGTTACGGTTTGGAAATGGCAAGCGATTCAAAATTGACACCGGTCTGTGATTTACAGCAAGTAGCCATCTAAATGCAATGAGATGAACATGCTACAGCACCCAAACATGACAAAAAAATACACGGCAGGGATACATTCAAGATGCTTAACAAAAGTCTAGCACTGAGCTACAGCCAATTCATCCATTAACAGGTTCAAACAAGCATGGCAAAAATGCATATGACAAACAGATTTCAGACTTCAGATCAGGTAGCACTTTTCGGAGCAACAAAACTACATGGTACAGGAACTGAACATGGCAAAGTAAAGCATGGCATGGAGCTACTCAAATATCTTAACAAAAGTCCCTTAGTGACCTTGAGCCAAAAGGGATCAGAAAATACAATTGCAAGCACGTGAACATCGCAAAAACATAATCACTTTTCAGACTTAGTGAAAACTGACACATGCTGAAATATATCTCAAGTAGGCATGTTTACAAGCTCGATGCACTCACTACGTTGCAAGTAATGAAAAACTAAGCATACATATATCAAGAAGGCACAAAATGCAAGCTATACATGGCAAGAACAATAGCATAGCATGCACGGATTGACTACAACATCATCGACAAAATTGCAAACAAGTTGACAATCTGCCCAGATTCACAAAGTAGCAAAACTAGAGCTCGATTGACTCAAGCTAGGGTGCTCCATAATTGCAAACAAAGACATTTATGGATAGAGCACTACAAGAGTAACAAAACATCCTTACTGATCATCCTCAAAAGAGGCACGGATCACTAGGAAACAACATGAACATATGGCCATATGAGATAAACAGCTCAAGGACTTAGTGGAATTGCTAAGTCCCTGAAAACAGAATTAACAAGGGCACCACTTTGCAAGCTTGTGCTAATCACCACACCCATCACAAAAATACATTGGTTGCACCTCTGGAAAGATGACAAAACCCTTAACAAATCATATGTATAACATCAGGGCATATCATGCACACATTAATCATGGCAAAAATGACAAAAACCTAAACGGAGTAGCAGATCTGACAATTATCTCAAGTAGCCCTCTTCTAACAGAATTTCGGGCATCAAGAAAACTCCAATGAAAATGATGCCATGGAATGAAATGATGTACTCTCAGAGATGAACATTTTGATATGCCATATGCATGAATCGGAGCTACGGATGCAAAGTTACGGAGCTATGAACATAGGCACTTGGATCTGGAATTTTCAAGACTTAGAAGAAAAACAACCTCCGAGATCTAGGGTTTACTGTTCACGGAACGCGAACCGAGGATGGCCAGCGAGGTACTGTTCACCGACGAGGCGACGACGGCCGGGGTCGTCGGGGGAGGACGGCGGAGGGCGGCGAGGTGGCGCGGTGGCGGCGACCGGGACGGGGCGACACGCCAGCCGGCGAGGGCACGTGGTGGCGGCGGCGATGGCGCGCGGTGGCAGCGGGAGCAGCGCAGGCGGCGCTCGGGCGGCGGGGAGGCGGACGAAGCGGCGGCGGAGACGATGGGCCGGGCGGGCCCGCTGCGGGCTCACCGGGCCGCGGCGGCGGCTGGCGGCGGAGATGCCACGTGGCGGCACGGGAGTGGGCGCGCGGGCGGATCGGACGTGTCCGGCGCCGTCGGACGTGTCCGGCGGCGGCGGATCTAAGATTTAGGGTTAGGGACGAGGGAGAGATCCGGATTTTCGGGAGGGGGTGTATATATAGGCATAGAGGGAGCTAGGAGAGTCCAAATGAGGTGCGGTTTGCGGCCACGCGATCGTGATCGAACGCTCTAGATGATGGAGAGGTTTTTGGAAGGTTTTGGGCCAAATTGGAGGGGTGTTGGGCTGCAACACACACGAGGCCTTTTCGGTCCCTCGGTTAACCGTTGGAGTATCAAACGAAGTCCAAATGGTACGAAACTTGACAGGCATTCTACCGGTAGTAAACCAAGGCCGCTTGGCAAGTCTCGGTCCAATCCGGAAATGTTTAATCCCCACACACGAGAGAAAGCTAGAAATGACCACCGGAGGAGAACAAAGCGCCGGAATGCAAAACGGACAACGGGGAAAAAGCTCGAATGCATGAGACGAACACGTATGCAAATGCAATGCACATGATGACATGATATGAGATGCATGACAATGATAACCACACACGGAGACAAAAACCCAAACCCGAGAAAATAAAATAACTTAACACCGGAAACGGCAAGAGTTAGAGTACAAATTGGGAAAGTTACATCCGGGGTGTTACAACACTCCACCACTACGAAAGGTTCTCGTCCCGAGATCTCAGACTAAAAGAATGCCGGGTACTCAGAACGGAGGTGATCCTCGCGTTCCCAGGTAGCTTCACGGTCGGAATGGTGTGACCACTTGACTTTGAGAAATTTGATTGACTTGTTGCGAGTCTTGCGTTCAGTCTCTTCAAGAATATCAATACGTCTTTCCAAAAGAGCTTCCAGGAATGCCTCCGCACCGGCTAGTTGAATTAATTATTGATCTTGAGCCTAGTACGGAACCTGTGTGCAAGCGTCTTTACAAGCTCGGACCTGAAGAGTTGAAGGAGCTGAAGAAGCAACTCGATATTCAAGAGAAAATGGGTCTCATCCGGCCTAGTTCTTCTCCGTGGGGTTGTGGTGTTCTTTTTGTGAAGAAGAAGGATGGAACGGACCGACTTTGTGTTGATTACCGTCCAGTGAACAAGAAGACCATCAAGAACAAATACCCACTTCCCAACATCAACGAGTTGTTCGAACAACTCAAAGGAGCCCAAGTATTCTCCAAGCTTGATCTCTGTATGGGTTATCATCAGATTCGAATCGGTGAGCAAGATATTCCCAAGACGGCTTTCAGGACAAGCTTTGGTTCATATGAATACACTGTCATGTCTTTTGGCCTCATCAACGCTCCTCCGACGTTCTCTCGCATGATGACCTTCATCTTCAACGCCTACACCAATGACTTCGTTTTGGTCTATCTCGACGACATTCTGGTTTTCTCCAAGAACAAGGAAGATCATGCCAAGCACTTGCGTTTGGTTCTTGATAAGCTCAGGGAACATCAGTTCTATGCCAAGTTCTCGAAGTGTGAATTTTGGCTCGATGAGGTTCTTTATCTTGGTCATATCATCTCTGCCAAGGGCATTGCCATGAATCCTGAGAAGGTGTCTGCAATTGTGAATTGGGAACCTCCTCAGAACGTGAAGCAACTCCATAGCTTCCTCGGTCTCGCAAGCTATTGCCGAAGATTCGTTGAAAACTTTTCTAAGATCGCGAAGCCTCTCTCTAATCTTCTCCAGAAGCACGTCAAGTACGTTTGGTCTCCGGAGTGTGACATTGCTTTCAACACTTTGAAAGAGAAATTGATCACTGCTCTAGTTCTGACTCCGCCTGATGAATCCAAGCCATACGAGGTCTTTTGTGATGCCTCTCTCCAAGGTCTTGGTGCAGTATTGATACAAGAGAATAATGTTGTTGCTTATACCTCTCGCCAGTTGAAGCCTAATGAGAAGAACTACCCCACTCATGATCTCGAGTTGGCGGCAGTTGTGCATGCTCTTTTGACTTGGAGACATCTTCTATTGGGAAGAAAAGTGGACATTTTCACTGATCACAAGAGTCTCAAGTACATCTTCACTCAGCCTAATCTCAATCTCAGGCAGACTCGATGGGTCGAAATGATTCAAGAGTATAATCCGAGTATTGAGTATACTACAGGCAAGGCTAATGTGATTGCTGACGCTTTGAGCAGGAAATCTTACTGCAACAGTCTGATTCTCAAGCCTTATCAACCCGAGCTTTGTGAAGCTTTCCGCAAACGTAATCTGCAAGTTGTTCCTCAAGGTTTCCTCGCCAACCTTCAAGTCTCTCCTACCTTGGAAGACCAGATTCGCCAAGCCCAGCTTCTTGATGCTATGGTGAAAAAGGTGAAGATTGGGATTGCCAAGAGTCAACCCAAGTACAAGTGCTACCACCTTGATGACAAAGATACTCTCTTCTTTGAGGATCGTATTGTTATACCGAAAGGTGACCTCCGTAAAGTGATCATGAACGAGGCTCACAATTCTCTCCTCTCCATCCACCCTGGGAGCACGAAGATGTATCAGGACCTTAAACAGGCTTATTGGTGGACTAGAATGAAGCGCGAGATCGCTCAATTCGTGAATGAATGTGATGTCTGCAGAAGAGTGAAGGCAGAACACCAAAGGCCAGCAGGTCTCCTCCAATCTCTTGCCATTCCAGAATGGAAGTTTGACCACATTGAGATGGACTTCATGACTGGGTTTCCAAAGTCCAAGCATGGCAATGATGCTATATTCGTTGTCACCGATAAACTCACTAAAGTGGCTCATTTTCTGCCTATCAAAGAGTCGATCACTGCAGCTCAATTGGCGGAACTCTATACCTCTCGTATTGTCTCTCTGCACGGTATTCAACAAGTGATCTCTTCAAACCGTGGCAGCATCTTTACCTCCAAGTTTTGGGATTCTTTCCAGAAGGCCATGGGCACCGACATCCGCTTCAGCACAGCTTTCCATCCTCAAACTAGCGGTCAAGTCGAGCATGTCAACCAGATTCTTGAAGATATGCTCAGGGCTTGTGTGATCTCCTTCGGTATGAAGTGGGAGGATTGTCTTCCTTATGCTGAATTCTCCTACAACAACAGTTTTCAAGCAAGTTCGGGCAAGGCCCCATTTGAAATTCTGTATGGCAGGAAGTGTCGTACCCCTCTCAACTAGTCTGAAACCGGTGAACGTCAGCTTTTGGGTAATGACTTAATCACAGAGGCAGAGGAAATGTGCAAAGTCATTCGTGATATCCTCAAAGCAGCCCAGTCCCGCTAGAAGAGCTACTATGATAGTAAGCACCATGATTTGGCTTTCGAGATCGGAGATCATGTTTACCTCCGCGTATCTCCTATGAAAGGTACTCGTTGCTTCGGTATCAAAGGGAAGCTTGCCCCTAGATACGTGGGCCTTTCAAGATTGCCAGCAAGAGAGGCGACCTTGCCTATCAACTCGAGCTTCCTTCAAACTTTGCAAATGTTCATGACGTGTTCCATGTCTCTCAGCTCCGAAAGTGCTTCAAGACTCCTGACCGCACCGTCAACTTCGAGGACATTGAGCTCCAAGAAGATCTCCCTTATAGTGAGCACCCAGTTGCTATTCTTGATGAGACTGTACGAAAGACTCGCAAGAAGTCAATCAAATTTCTCAAAGTCAAGTGGTCACACCATTCCGACCATGAAGCTACCTGGGAACGTGAGGATCACCTCCGTACTGAGTACCCGGCGTTCTTTCAGTCCTAGATCTCGGGACGAGATCCTTTCGTAGTGGTGGAGTGTTGTAACACCCCGGATGTAACTTTCCCAATTTGTACTCCAACTCTTGCCGTTTCCGGCGTTAAGTTATTTTATTTTCTCGGTTCGGGTTTCTGGGGATTAAACATTTCCAGATTGGACCGACACCTGACAAGCGGCCTTGGTTTACTACTGGTAGACCGCCTGTCAAGTTTCGTACCATTTGGACTTCGTTTGAAACTCCAATGGTTAACCGAGCGACCGAAAAGGCCTCGTGTGTGTTGCAGCCCAACACCCCTCCAAGTTGTCCCAAAACCCACCTAAACCCCTTCTATCATCTAGAGTGTTTGATCACGATCGCGTGGCCAAAAACCGCACCTCATTTGGACTCTCCTAGCTCCCTCTATGCCTATTTAAAGATCCCCCGTAAATCTCCTTCTCCTTCCCCCCTGAAACCCTAGATCCCCTCGTCATCGCGCGCACCGGACATAATCCCGCCGACGGACATTGTCCGCCCGCCGTCGCCAGCCAACCAGATGCCGCCATGTGGCCCGGGCGAGCCCCACATCGCTGCCGCCGCCCGAGGCCTGCCCGAGCCCAC
>NC_041380.1:180901694-180957592 GCF_002162155.2 Triticum dicoccoides
CGTGGTCCACCCCACCGCCACCGCCACCACCTCGTCGCCCAGGCCGCCTCGCGCCACCGCCGCCTCGTCCTCGCGCCCCACACCGCCCCGGAGATCCGGCGCCCGCCTCCGCCGCCGTCCGGCGTCTTCCCCGGCCGGCCCCCCCTCCGCCTCTCCTTCCTCCGGCGTGGTCTTGTCGCCGGCGAGCTTCGGATCCGGCCGGCTACAGTGCCCCGACCGCGCCTCGAATTCCGTGCAAACCCTAGATTTGAGAGAGGTTGATTTTTTTCACTAAGTCCTTGGAATTTTCTAGTCCATATGCTCCTGTTCATAGCCTTGTATCTCTGCATCTGTAGCTCCGATTCATGCATATAGCATATCAAAATGTTTATCTCAGAGAGTACATCATTTCATTCCATTGCGTCATTTTCATTTGAGTTCATCTTGATGCCCGAAATGCTGTTACAAGAGGGCTACTTGAGATAATTGTCAGATCTGCTACTCCATTTAGCTTTTTGCCATTTTTGCCATGATTATTGTGTGCATGATATGCCCCTGAGTGCTACATATGTTTTGTTAAGGGTTTTGTCATCTTTCCAGAGGTGCAACCCATGTATTTTTGTGATGTGTGTGGCGTCTAGTGCAAGCTTGCAAAGTGGTGCACTTGGTAATTCTGATTTCAGGGACTTAGCATTTTCACTAAGTCCTTGAACTGTTTATCTCATATGCCCATATGTTCATGTTGTTTCCTAGTGATCCGTGCCCCTTTTAAGGATGATCAGTAAGGATGTTTTGTTAATCTTGTAGTTCTCTATCCATCCATGTCTTTGTTTGCAATAATGGAGCACCCTAGCTTGAGTCAATCGAGCTCTACTTTTGCTACTTTGTGAATTTGGGCAGATTGTCAACTTGTTTGCAATTTTGCCGATGTTATTGTAGTTGATCCGTGCATGTTATGCTATTGTTCTTGCCATGTCTAGCTTGCATTTTGTGTGTTCTTGATAGATGTTATTGTAGTGAGTGCATCGAGCTCGTAAACATGCCTACTTGATATCTGTTTTCAGCATGCTCCAGTTTTCACTAAGTCTAAGAACTGATTATGTTTTTGCTGTGTTCACATGCTTGCAATTGTATTTTCTGGTCCTATTTGGCTCAAGGTCACTAAGGAACTTTTGTTAAGCTTTTTGAGTAGCTCCATGCCATGTTTTACTTTTCCATGTTCAGGTCCTGTAGCATGTAGTTTTGTTGCTCCGAAGAATGCTACCTGATCTGAAATTTCACACAAGTGTTAGTTTCACTAAGTCTGAAATCTGTTTACCATATGCATTTTTGCCATGATTGTTGGAACCTGTTAATGGATGAATTGGCCATAGCTCAGTGCTAGACTTTTGTTAAGCATCATAAATGTAACCCTGCCATGTATTTTGTTGTCATGTTTGAGTGCTGTAACATGTTCATCTCATTGCATTTACATGGCTACTTGCTGTAAATCGCAGACCGGTGCCATTTTTGAATCGCTTGCCATTTCCAAACCGTAACTCCGATTCCGGCGTTCTTTATATCGTTTTCAAGCGATTTCATCTCATCTTTCCAGTGGCACACTTGGATTTCCAAGTTGAGGCCAGGTTCTTGCATTTCCTGTCATATCTTGCATATGCATCCCGCATCGCATCCCGCATAGCATATCATCTTTGCATCATCGTGTTTGATCCTTACACGCGGTTGATTGTGTTCCGTTTGCTTGTTTGTCTTGTTTGGGTAGAGCCGGGAGACGAGTGCGCTAACAAGGAGCCCGTTGAGTTTGCTTTCGAGGATCGAGTCAACTCTGACAACTGTGCAGGCAAGATGATCATACCCTCGAAATCACTACTATCTTTGCTATGCTAGATTGCTCGCTCTTTTGCTATGCCATTGCTACGATGCCTACAACTTGCTTTCAAGCCTCCCAAATTGCCATGTCAAACCTCTAACCCACCTTGTCCTAGTAAACCGTTGATTGGCTATGTTACCGCTTTGCTGAGCCCCTCTTATAGCGTTGCTAGTTGCAGGTGAAGATTGGAGGCTGTTCCTTGTTGGAACATTTATTTACTTGTTGGGATATCATTATATTATCTTGTTATCTTTATGTATCTATATACTTGGTAAAGGGTGGAAGGCTCGGCCTCTCGCCTAGTGTTTTGTTCCACTCTTGCCGTCCTAGTTTCCGTCATATCGGTGTTATGTTCCCAGATTTTGAGTTCCTTACGCGGTTGGGTTATAATGGGAACCCCTTGATAGTTCGCCTTGATTAAAGATTTTCCAGCAATGCCCAACCTTGATTTTACCATTTGCCACCTAGCCTCTTTTTCCCTTGGGTTTCCGGAGCCCGAGCGTCATCTTATTTTAAACCCCCCGGGCCAGTGCTCCTTTGAGTGTTGGTCCACCTGTCAGCTGCCGGTGGGCACCAGGGGCAACTCTGGGCTGGCCTACCCGTACCTAGGACAATCTGAGTGTGCCCTGAGAAAGAGATATGTGCAGCTCCTATCAGGATTTGTCGGCACATTCAGGCGGTGTTGCTGGTCTTGTTTTAACCTGTCGAAGTGTCTTGAAGAACCGAGGTACCGAGTCTGATCGGAACGTCTCGGGAGGAGGTCTATTCCTTCGTTGACCGTGAGAGCTTGTCATGGCCTAAGTTGGGACTCCCCTGCAGGGATTTGAACTTTCAAAAGCCGTGCCCGCGGTTATGGGCAGATGGGAATTTGTTAATGTCCGGTTATAGATAACTTGAACCTTAACTTAATTAAAATGAATCAACTGAGTGTGTTACCGTGATGGCCTCCTCTCGGTGGAGTCCGGGAAGTGGACACGGTGTTGGAGTGATGCTTGCGGAGGTTGTGCTCTAGTTTCTCGCTCGCGCTTTGCCTCCTCTTCTCTCTCTCTATTGCGAACAGGATAGCCACCATATTTGCTCGTCACTTGCTGCAGCTCCACATATATTTACCTTGCCTTACCTATAAGCTTAAATAGTCTTGATCGCGAGGGTGCGAGATTGCTGAGTCCCTGTGGCTCACAGATTACTATTACACCAGATGCAGGGCCTGATGTTTCCGCTCCAGGAGACGCGCTCGAGCTCAAGTGGGAGTTCGACGAAGACTCTCAACGTTACTATGTTTCCTTTCCTGATGATCAGTGGTGGTGCCCAGTTGGGGGTGATCGGGACCGTGTCGCATGTTGGGTTCTCTTTTATTTTGGCGTCGTAGTCGGGCCATGAGTGTTTGGTTGATGTAATGTTATTTATGTACTTGATTGACGTGGCGAGTGTAAGCCAACTATGTTATCTCCCCTTTTATTATATATATACTACATGGGATGTTGTGAAGATTGCCTAACTTGCGACATATGCCTTCAATTGGATTATGCCTCTAAGTCGTGCCTCGACACATGGGAGATATAGTTGCATCGAGGGTGTGACAACAACCCTCCGCGTCAAGAGCACCACGATTTGGACAATCATCTTCAACATGGGCGTCATCATCCCCGACCCCAACACAATGAAGAGCAATGCTACGGCAAGCTCAAGTTCACCATGCCCAAGTTCAACAGAAGCAACGATCCTGAAGAATACCTTTCATGGGCATTGAAAGTTGACAAGATATTCCGTTTGCACAATTATGAAGAAGAGAAGAAGATCGCGATGGCATCCCTTGAGTTCCAAGACTATGTCCTCATTTGGTGGGAACAAGTCATTGAGCGCCGCGAGGCAAGAGGTGATCCACCCATCACTACTTGGGCACAAATGTAGGATGTCATGAGAGCACGCTTCGTGCCTACCTACTACAACCGCGACCTCTTCAAGAAACTCCAACAACTCAAGCAAGGAACCAATAGCATTGAAGAATACTACAAGGAGATGGAGATTGCAATGATAAGAGCCAATGTGACAGAAGATGATGAGCAAACTATGGCATGTTTCTTGAATGGACTCAATCATCCTATCAAGAAGATCGCCGACTTCCAACCATACTCAAATCTCATCGAGCTCGTGCACCAAGCCACCAAAGCGGAACGCCAAGTGCAAGATGATTTCAAGTATGCCAAGATCTCATCCAAGTCCTACGGCCTCTCCAATAACCAAGCTTCAACGACTCCAACACCGACTACAAGACCGTCTACTTCCAACATCGATAAGTCGACTTCCAAGAAAGCTTCGCCTACTACAAGCAACTTCAACCCGAGAGCTTCATCATCATCAACCCCTACCGATGAATCCGTCAAGACGAGTTCCCTAAAGTGTTTCACTTGCGGAGGCCGAGGCCACAAGTCATATGAGTGCACCAACAAGCGCACCATGATCTTCAACGACGATGGCACTTATGATTTCATGAGCGAAGGAGAAATGGAAGCCCTTGAATAAGTTGCCATGCACCGCCAAGTGAACAATAAAGAAGAACAAGTCTTTTGTGATGAAGACTCAAGTCCTGCACTTGTTGTCTCCAAAGTCTTGACTCTCCAACATCACCAAGAAGAAGACCAAAGATGCACCATATTCCACACCAAGGCCGGCATCAATGGACGATCCGTCAAGGTCATCATCGATGGAGGGAGTTGTCACAATCTCGCAAGTGAAGAACTTTGCTCCAAGCTCCAATTGCCCAAGACAAAGAATCCACATCCATACAAAGTGCAATGGCTTAGTGACTCCGGCACTATCCAAGTCGAGCACCGAGTACAAGTCTCCTTCAAAATCGGCACCTACGAAGACACCTTGGAGTGCGACATCATCCCAATGACCGTTTGCCATCTTCTCCTTGGACGGCCATGGCAATTCGATAGAGGAGTCGTCCACAATGGGCGTACAAACCACTATAGCTTCAAGATGCAAGGAAAGGAGTTTGTGTTACGACCTATGTCTCCAAGCCAAGTGATCGCCGATAAGCAAACCACCCATCGTGGAGAGAATGGTGAGAGAGTGAGCCACCAAAAAGATAGTGAGCGCCACAAGCCCAAATTGAGTGCCTCCACGATGAGCGAAAACAAGAAACTCGTTCTATTTTCCACCAAACGTGAGATGAGAGAAGTGTGTGAGAACCCATCTAGTGTCCTACACTACGTCCTCGTGTGCAAGGACAATGCACAACAAACTAACACTACTCACACTCTTCCTCTAGTGTTGTCTTCTCTTTTGCAGGAATTTCAAGATGTTTTCCCCGATGAGCTACCTCCGGGACTACCTCCACTACGAGGCATTGAGCACCGCATCGACCTCATCCCTGGAGCACCGCTTCCGAACAAAGCTCCATACCACGTCAACCCCAAAGAAACCAAAGAAATTCAAAGGCAAGTAAAGCATCTCATAGAACATGGACATGTGCGTGAAAGTTTGAGCCCTTGTGCCGTACCGGTCATTCTTGTGCCAAAACATGACGGTAGTTTTCGCATGTGCTCCGATTGTAGACCTATCAATGCTACCACCGTTCGTTATAGGTATCCCATTCCACGCCTAGATGATATGCTAGATGAGCTTAGTGGTGCCACTATATTTTCCAAAATTGATCTTAAGAGTGGTTACTATCAAATCCGCATACAAGATGGTGATGAATGGAAAACCGCATTCAAAACCAAGTTTGGTTTGTATGAGTGGTTAGTCATGCCTATGGGTCTCTCGGAAGCACCAGGCACTTTTATGCGCCTTATGAATCATGTCTTTCACCCTTACATTGGTATATTTGTTGTGGTTTACTTCGATGACATTCTTGTGTTTAACAAATCTATCCAAGAGCATGTCACCCATGTCCGCACCGTTTTGCAAACTCTTAGGAAAGAGCGTCTTTTTGGTGTTGATAAGCTCGTTTTCTTGGGTTTTGTTGTCTCTTCTATGGGTGTTCATGTAGATGAGTCCATGTTCAATGCTATTAAGACTTGGCCGCAACCAACCAACTTGCATCAAGTGCGTAGTTTTCTTGGTCTTGCGGGTTTCTGTCATCGCTTTGTGAAGGATTTTAGCACCATTGCTTCGCCTTTGCATGCTTTGAGCAAGAAGAATGCGCCGTTTATTTGGGGACCATCCCAAGATACAACATTCAATGAGCTTAAGAATTTGCTCACTCATGCTCCCGTGCTTGCTTTACCCAACTTCAACAAGCCTTTTGAGATTCATTGCGATGCTAGCGGTAATGGCATAAGAGGTGTGTTAACGCAAGAGAAGCACCCCATAACTTACTTTAGTGAGAAACTCTCCGGAGCGCAACTCAACTATACCATCTATGACAAAGAGATATATGCTTTAGTCCGCATTTTACATGAATGGGCTCAATACCTTCGTCCCCATGAGTTTATCATTCATACCGATCATGAGACCCTCAAGTATCTCAAGGGTCAAACTAAGTTGAACAAGCGTCATGCTAAATGGAGTGAATTCATTGAGTCTTTTCCCTATGTCATCAAGTACATCAAGGGTAAAGAGAACATCGTCGTGGATGCACTTTCCCGCATATGCATGCTAGTCACGCAACTTGAGTTAGATGTCATTGGCTTCGAGAATATCAAAGAATTGTATGCGCATGATGAAACTTTTCCCACTCCTTATGCCAAGTGTTTGTCGCATACATCGTGGGAACGCTATTACGTCAAAGATGGGTACCTTATGAGAGCTAACAAACTTTGCATCTCCAAGTCATCCCTTCGTTTATTGCTTTTGCAGGAATCTCATGGAGGAGGATTAATGGGACACTTTGGACGCGATAAGACGTTCGCCACGCTCTCGAAGAGCTACTTTTGGCCAAAGATGTTTTGGGACGTCAATCGCTTCACCAACCGATGTTCGACATGACACAAAGCTAAGTCCAAAGCTCAATCTCATGGCGTCTATATGTCTCTACCGATTCCATACCAACCTTGGGAAGACATTAGCATGGACTTTGTACTTGGTTTGCCTAGAACTCGCAATGGAAGATTCCATATTTGTTGTTGTGGACTGTCTCTCAAAAATGGCACATTTTATTCCTTTTCACAAGATAGATGATGCTTCACATGTTGCTAATCTCTTTTATCAGGAAATATAGCGTCTCCATGGTGTGCCAAAGACAATTGTCTCGGACCGCGATGTCAAGTTCCTTAGCTACCTTTGGCAGACCCTATGCGCCAAGCTCGGAATCAAGCTACTCTTCTCCATGGCGTACCATCCTCAAACCGACGGCCAAACGGAGGTGACAAACCACACACTCTCCGCTCTAGTTCGAGTACTCATCAAGAAGAACATCAAGGAGTGGGAGGAGTGCCTACCTATCGCCGAGTTCGCCTACAAGCGAGCAAGACACTCAACAATCGACAAGTCGCCTTTCGAGGTCGTTTACGGATTCAACCCATTGTCACCATTGGACATTCTTCCTCTACCACTCCAATAGTGCATTAATTTGGATGCAAGTGCGCGTGTGACACATCTCAAGAAGATGCATGAAGATACAAGAAACACCATCGAGCGCCAAGTTCAACGCCTTACGACCAAGCTCAACTTCAACAAGCAACCTATGGTCTTCAACATTGGTGATCGAGTGTGGCTACACCTTCGCAAGGATCGCTTCCCACAAGAACGCAAATCCAAGCTGCGACCACGAGTGGATGGACCCTTCAAGGTGCTTGCATGCTACAACGACAATGCTTACAAGATAAACCTCCCGCGCGACAAGTACAACGTGAGCGACATCTTCAACGTCAAAGATCTCTCTCCCTTCCATGGTGATGAAGATTTTGATCCGAGGACGGATCTTCCCCAAGGGAGGGGAGATGATGCGGAGCATCCCAAGGTCATCCCCATGGACCTACCATCATCTCATCAAGTGCCTACCGGACCCATGACTCGATCACGTGCAAGAGCCCTTGAAACCGAGGTGACATCTCTCCTCTCACAATTCCACTTTGATGCACATGAAGCATGGCTACTACCTCATATGGATACTTTGTGCATACTCAGGTACAATGGAGAAGCTAAGGAGCAAGGACAAGAAGAAGAGGAAGATGGATGAGAAGACGGAGAAGAAAAAGGGCTGCCGGAAAAGTCCCAGCCACCGGACGACCGGCCGGGACCAGACGTCTAGCGCCTGAAGCATCAGTTGAGTCCCAGCCAGCGGACGTCCGATCCAGACCGGACGACCGGTGCCCCGACACCCGAAGCAAACGAGCGGACGTACGGTCCGGACCAGACGACCGGCGCACCTGCACCCGAACCGAAGTCAGCGGAAGACCGACGTTTCTGGACGTCCGGCACCCCCATCACAGAGCGGAACCAGCGGACGACCGGAGGACACCGGACGTCCGGCAGCTCCTTAGACACCGGACGACCGGTCCCCAGTGGACGTCCGGTACTTGTCTGCGCACAGTGTTCGGGCCCGAGGACCATGTACCCCTTCACTCCGCCCCCATTTGCACTTAGACTATAAATAGACCCCCCATTCATCCTAGCTAGGGTTAGCATTGGTTTAGCTCATTTGAGAGATAGAGCATTGCTCATCCATATAGGATCTACTCCACAAGAGAGACCGCGGCCCCTCTTCGGAGAAGATCCACCTTGGATTCAAGACCCCTTTCTAAGGGAAGATCCCCTTGTGGATTCAAGACCTCCTCACGGAGAAGAACCGGTTACCGTGTATCGTCCCTACTTGTCCGTGGATTCATGTATCGTTCTATGTACTCGAGGATCTAGCCCATGTGTGACTTATTTGTGTCGGTTTAGTGATTTCCTCTTGTGTTTTCCTTCCGTTCATCCTCATGTTCTTCGTGTTTTCCCCGAGATCCGCTCCTTTCGTGAAAGATTAGGCGATTAGGGTCTCCACCCTACATCATCTGACCTCGGATTGAAATCCAAATCACCATGGGAAATAGATGATGTTGCCGTGTAGTAGTGGACGATTACCAAGCATTCATCATCTTGTAGTTCCAAATGGGCACTCTCTGATGTCGTACCGTCTCGTAATTCCTTCAAAAGGAGCAAAGATAACAAGCACTTGGAAAAACAAATGTGGTTGGCGTAAGAGCAAAACCAAGCATTCAAGAGGTGATTCACCCAACAAGTGTTGTCATCAAGCATACCATATGGTTTGACAAAGAAGTGTGGCATGGCATTCAAGCATATAAGGTGAGCACAATCAAGGACATCATGGAAACAAGTATGCAAATGGGAGGTAAATATGCTAATATGTGTGACAAGTGAACAAGCATCAACCTCAATATCATAGCAAGAATGCGCAATGTGCTCAACAAAAGGTCTATGGTAGGCATAGGAATCATTCATGACACCAAATATAATGAGATGTCGAAACACAAGGGGCAAGTGCAAGACAATCCAAGCATAATGTGCATATTGTGTAGTGAAGATATCATGGCACTCAACACAAAGGAAGGAGCAATTGTTCAATATGTGTGAGGCAATCAAGTCAAGCATGTAGCAGTCAATGGGACATGGCATATGTGAAGTGATTACGTTGCAACCACACATGTGATAGGAGCAAGTAATCCAAGAATTGGGTGCAACACACAAGGCATATATATCATGATGCATGGAATTGTGAAAATGACAAGTGGAAGCAAGATCTCTAGCATGTGCGCAAGCAAGGGGTCCAAGATGACAAATAAGTCGCACAGTGCAAGCAACATAGTAGTGTGATCCACAATATGCATGCTCATGGTTCGGTGGTTCTCAAAAGAGAAGGATATCACCTTGAAAGCATGTTCTTGTGCGTCCTTCACAATGCCGAAGTACAAGCAAGTGCGATGTAGAATCATCATGGTACAAGGTGGTTTGCTCTCAAGAGCTCGGATTGTCAACTCACATGATGTGGAAGTTGACACTAAGTCCAAGTATCCTACACATGCCCACAACAAAAGAAAGAACGTATGCGCATGATAGATAAACACATCATCCATCATGATGGTTCTCTTCTCTTGCACATAACCATTAGAAGCACAAGTGCGTGAAGAAGATGATGCAACAATGGCAATATTCATGGCACTAGGTATATGGTGCAAAGAGGTAAGACAAGCATGCTTCATAAGGAATATGTCAAAATCTCCAAATATATGTGAGAACTCTATGGGGGCAAACTCATTATCAAGACTAAAGGCATAATTGCACTCAATACATGGAAAATCATCTAGCATGAGAGAGGCAACACATGGAGATATATGACAAGAAGCAATAACAATCATGTGCAAAGCATGTAGATGGTTGTCATCAACCGCATGAAGCAAGCAAGTTTGAGTCATCGGAGATGCAACATAAGTAATCATAAGAATCAAGTCATGCAAGCTAGTAGTGCAAAGATGCAACATACTAGAGGAAATCATGGCAATCATGTCATGTGAGCAAATAATAAGCATAGGCAATGCACATGGCATATCGCAAGCACGAACACAAAGCAAGATGAAAGTATCATCATAGGTATGGGGCACAAAGCAAACATGGCAATAACAAGCAATATCTCCACCAAGCTTGCAAATACACATACAAGTATGAGAATCAATCATCATGTGTAATGCAAAGCATGGGTCACGAATGCATGGCAAAGGCATAGTAATGAACATATCATGCAAAGTGAACATGGCAAGATGGGCATAGAATAGGTAATGGATGATAACCCATAGCCAAGGGAGGGCCATGTAGAAGAAATGCGTGAAGTCTTTGCGCGAAGAGAGAGGTGGGAAAGACAATCCATGGGATCCCAAGTCATCGTTGCTCTCTAGAGATCGTTTTGTCAACTCGTGGGATTGCGAGGTTGAGAAGAATTCATGGGTACCTACACAAAGGAGACACAAACGAAAGAAATCGTGTGTGTGCTAAATGTACACATCATCCATCAGGATGTGTATGTGCATGTGAGAGTTAGCACAAGATAAGCATCGCTCAAAGAAATTTGATGCATGGTATAAGAACATGTCATCCATCATGAAAGAATAGTTATTGTGTATAAGACGATGGGGATGCAAATTGAGCATACAAGTATAAGGATCATGCAATGGATGGGATGAATCAAAATCTCCTAAAATGTATGAGGAAACTATGGGGGTCTCCTCATGAGCAATGTTGGAAATGTCATATGGAGAAAATGGACAACATCCAAAACAATGCATATCCATAGCTAGATGGTTATGGCATGGCATATGAGATAAATAATGCAAAGGTAGCATATCAATATCATCACAAGAAAAACAAATGCCAATAACCATGGGCTTGTCATCTATGCCATAAGTGCAAATTGGCTTAATCTTAATGGCATATGCATAGTCACTATGAAGAGATTGCAAATATGACATGTGGTCAATCTCATGCATAGCATATGACAAGTCAAGCGGATTGGCAAACATGATGTGACCGAGAGAATTAGCACAAGAAATCCTATCTAACATGGCATCACAACTAATAGACTCCACATGGAAATCATCATACTCATCATAAATGGGTAAATCATCGCATGGGGAAGTCACACTAGCATGAAGCATGGAAATAGGTTGATCAACATCATGCAAGCAATCAATGTCATGATAGTCCACTAGTGGGACAAGAGCATCACCTTCACCTATGTTACCTTTGTCATTCCACTCAAGTGGTGTAGGTGAGGTGGTAAAGACCAAATGGTGGTCATCATCATCAACTTGATGGAACCATGTGGGGGGTGCATTGATGAGGACATCAATACCATTGTTACACCCACAGCCCCTACGGTTACATATACTGGACCAATTACTAGAGCTTGTGCATGCCAATTAAATTACCAGGTACTTCCGTTTCTTGGTAATAATTCTAATGTTCATGAGAATATGATGCTGGCTAAATTGGATACATTTGTTTTACTTACAAATGAAGGACCTAGCTTGTAGAAGGATGAACATTGGAGCAAGAACATGCATGGAGTTGATGGCATGCGCAAGGGGATCAAGAACGGAGTTACAAGTGATGATTTCAAGACCTTGAAGCCACCATAAGGAGTACAAGATGCCACTTCATAATATTCGTTCATAGGCTATTCTAGGTGCTGCGTCACCTTATTATTGGGCCAGGCCCATGTAATTTTGAAATACTTAAGTATAGGCTATTTTTAGAGTCCGTATGTGTGGGGAAACAAGAGTTAGGGTTGGTTTTGTACCCCACCCTCAAGGGCCACGAAATTCCCCCCTCTTCCTCCATATATACAGCCCTTAGGGCGTTGTTTAGACTTTGGGTTTTGTTTAGATTAAAAGTTCGCCATAGCTGCAACTTCGCGTACTTCATTTGTGTTCAACGACCAGACCAAGGCGTCACAGAACCCCACCTTTATTAATAAAGCTTTCCTCTTATATTCGTAATATCTAGATTGCAATCTTAGTTTCTTGCTTGTTCTTCCTTTGCTCGCAGGAAACAGGCCCTCGTGGTCAGGTTGATCGTGCTCCGGCGTTGTCGATAACCCTCAAAAGTTGGTTTAGCGATTGCTAAGGCGCGACGTCTCGCACGTTCGTAGTCGGATCGTCAAGGACGACTCCCACAGAAAATGATAGCCACCATCTCATCGAAACATCGGGACACCTTTGCCTCTATCAAGTGGTATCAGATTTCCAGGTTGCTCGATGAGATTTTGCAGTTTTTCATAGATTAGATCGAGTCTGTTCTTCATACCTACAGTCCACGAAAAAGCCACAAAAAATTAGGGTTAGTTCATCATATCCGAACCAATCTGAGCATTTGCATAATCTTTTTAGTGTTTTTGCTTTGTTGAATTTGCGGTTGCATCGTCGTGTCAAGTTGCTGGTCTTAGAGTCTAGTCTTTTAGAGTTTCGAGTTCTGGTCATAAGTTGTCACGCCGCCGCCGCTCCATCATCATCGCCTTGCCATCTACCACCATGCTTATCCGCCACCGCTCTGAATCCGTATCCATATACCACCACCAATCCGTATCCATATACCACCACCAATCTGTATCCATATACCACCACCGTTACCATATACCACCACCGCTGCCATATACCACCACCATATATCCACCACTAATCCGAGTTCTTCTCATATTAGGTTTGTTTTTGAGATCCATCTAAATTCTGACTTGTGTTTCCTTTCCTGCGTAGGTCTGAGAAAAAAAAGAGTCTGGAGACCCCCGGGCAGTTTTTAGGCCAAAATTCGGCGACCAGAAATATTTTTTCCCTATCCTATTTTTAAGCTGTTCTGAGTCTTTTGAGACACTCGCCATCATAGTGATTTTTTATCGCACTTTTTCGTCGTCGCTGCCCTGATTTCCGAAAAAACAAATTGTCAAAAAAATCCGTACCAATCCTGTCAGTTTGACCTGGGAAGAGCTTTGAGACACTCGCCATTATAGTGATTTTTCACAAAAAAAAGAGCGCAAAAAAAACAGAGCGTTTTTTTTCTAGAGTGTGCTTTTCCCTTGTTTCCGTGCAGCGCCGTGATTTTGTCAGTGTTCTAGGCTCGCGTCTCTAGCACGGTCTAGCCTAGGACCAGCACAGTACCATTGTTGAGCGTTTATTCAACTTTGCATCTCTGAATTGATTATTGCTGACCCTTTTTGCTACCATACTATAAGCCTTCCGAGCTCCACATACATCTATGTCGTGTGTTTGACTCTCCCTGGCAATCGCTCTATCCAAGCTTTTGAGAGTTTTGACTACAACAGTTGCCGATCACCGCCTGCTGCTGGGTAAGAACTGGTAAGAATTTGAGATTTGCTTGACGGATTTGTGACACCCGCCACCACCACCACTTGTTAGTAGTCTGTAGGATCATATTCTTGTGTGTTTCTATTGCTGCTAACCATGCCAGGATCACAAGCCGACGAGACTGACTGGGAGAACTTGACGAACAAGGAGCTTCATGATAAGTTTCAGCAAATGATGAGTGGACATGTGCAAAATGTGCTAAACAGACTTGAAGAGGCCATGGAGAAGATAGATGGCATGGAGAAGACGTTTGAAACAAAGCTCGATAACAAGTTTGCTGAATTGCTTTCGCGTTTTCCACTACCACCACCGGCTGCTCCTGCCGCACCTCTGCAACAACAGCAACAACACCGACTACCTCCACGCCAGGAAACAACCCTCCGCCGAGCGAGCCGTGTCCCTCTTCAGCCTGGCCAAACTGCTGGTGCTGCTGTTGATACTTCTGTGGCTCCTGCTGCTGATGTGGAGGAGGATGATTATGTGGGAGATTACGAGGATGAGGTTGATCAAAATCAAAACTACGTGCAACCACCAGCACCACAACCACCAGGTCATCCACATGCAAATAATGGCAATGTTAGGGCTCCCCCTCGAGATCATGACCATCTTCCTAAACTGAAATTGAATATTCCACCATTTGAGGGTAGATATGTTCCTGATATATATCTTACTTGGGAGTTAGAAACTGAACAACGATTTACATGTTTACAATATCCTGAGGAGAGACGTGTTCCTGCTGCTGTTTGTGCTTTCACTAGCTTTGCATGTGTTTGGTGGTCTGAACATTGTCGATTATATCCTGTTCCAGCTACTTGGGCTGCTTTGAAAACTGCTATGCGTACTCGTTGGGTTCCACCATATTATCAACGTGAATTACTTCAAAAATTGCAGCGTTTAAGACAAGGAAAAAATTCGGTGGAAGAATATTATCAGGAATTACAAACTGGCTTGATTAGATGTGGTATTGTCGAGGAGAATGAAGCTATGCTTGCACGTTTTCTGGGTGGATTAAATAGAGAGATTCAGACTATTCTAGACTATAAGGATGATAATAATATCACTCATTTATTCCATCTTGCTTGTAAAGCTGAACGTGAAGTGCAGGATCGACAGGCATTGGCACGGACTAACTTTTCTGTAGGTCGACCTTCATCATGGACACCACGTGCATCATCTACTTCCACATGTTCTTCTACACCGGCACCTCCATCGGCTGCCACCTCCAACCGTGATACAATAAAGCAGGCACAATCACCACTATCTGCCAAGAGCACACCTTTTGGGTCTGCAAAGAGCTCTTCTTCATCCATGGCATCAACAGGGCAAACACATGATATTATTTGTCGATGTTGCAAGGGTGGAGGTCATTATGCGAGAGAATGCCCATCTAAGCGTGTGATGATTGTTACTAGGGATGGTGGGTATGAGTCCGCTAGTGACTATGATGAGGAGACTTTGGCTCTTATTACACGTGACGAACATGGTGGAGACGATTCTGATCATGAGACGCAATGCATGGCTCCTGAAGATGCTGACAAGTATGAATATTTAGTTCCTCAACGTGTTTTGAGTGTGCAGGTTACACAAGCCGAGCAAAATCAGAGGCATAATTTGTTCCATACAAAGGGAGTTTTGAAGGAACGTTCTGTTCGCGTGATCATAGATGGAGGGAGTTGCAACAACTTGGCTAGCATGGAGATGGTGGAGAAGCTATCTCTCACCAGAAGACCACATCCACATCCTTACTACATCCAATGGTTCAACAACAGCGGCAAGGTTAAGGTAACACGTACTATTTGTGTCCATTTTAGTATCTCTACATATGCTGATTATGTTGATTGTGATGTGGTACATATGCAAGCATGTTCCTTATTACTTGGTAGACCATGGCAATTTGATAAAAATTATGTACACCATGGTAGAAACAATCAGTATACTCTTGTTCATAAGGATAAAAATATTACTTTGCTTCCTATGACTCCTAATTCCATTTTGAAAGACGATATTAATAGAGCTAATAAAGCAAAACAGGAGACAAATAAGAGTGAAAATCAGATTGTGGCAAAAGAATTCGATCAACAAATGAAGCCTAATAATAAACCATCTATTGTTGCTTCCGAAATTAAATTGAAAAGTGCATGTTTACTTGCCACCAAATCTGATATTGATGAGCTAGATTTTAGCAAATTTGTTTGCTATGCTTTTGTGTGCAAAGAGGCATTATTTTCATTCGAGGACGTGCCTTCCTCTTTGCCCCCTGCTGTCACTAACATTTTGCAGGAGTTCGCTGACGTCTTTCCACAAGACGTGCCACCGGGATTACCACCTATTCGAGGGATTGAGCATCAAATTGACTTAATTCCCGGTGCATCACTACCCAACCGTGCACCAAACCGTACCAATCCAGAGGAGACAAAGGAGATTACGCTTCAAGTACAAGAACTGCTCGACGAAGGTTATATACGCGAATCTCTTAGTCCTTGTGCTGTTCCTATCATTTTAGTGCCGAAAAAGGATGGTAAGTCGCGTATGTGCGTTGATTGTAGAGGCATTAATAATATTACTATTCGTTATCGTCATCCTATTCCTAGGCTAGATGATATGCTTGATGAATTGAGTGGCTCTACAATATTCTCCAAAGTTGATTTGCATAGTGGATACCATCAAATTCATATGAAATTGGGAGATGAATGGAAAACAGCATTTAAAACTAAGTTTGGTTTATATGAGTGGTTAGTCATGCCTTTTGGGTTAACTAATGTGCCTAGTACTTTTATGAGACTAATGAACGAAGTTTTACGTGATTTCATTGGACGATTTGTGGTAGTCTATTTTGATAATATACTGATTTATAGCAAATCTTTGCAAGAACATTTGGAACATTTACGTGCTGTTTTTATCGCTCTACGTGATGCACGTTTGTTTGGGAAGTGCACCTTTTGCACCGACCGAGTATCTTTTCTTGGCTATGTTGTTACTCCAGAGGGAATTGAAGTTGATAAAGCCAAGATTGAAGCTATTGAGAGTTGGCCGCAGCCCAAAACGGTCACACAAGTGAGGAGTTTTCTTCGCCTCGCTAGTTTCTATAGGCGTTTTGTGAGAGATTTCAGCACCATTGCTGCACCTCTCAACGAGCCTACAAAGAAGGATGTGCCTTTTGTTTGGGGTACCGCACAGGAAGAAGCCTTCACGGTATTGAAAGATAAGTTGACACATGCTCCTTTATTCCAACTTCCTGATTTTCATAAGACTTTTGAGCTTGAATGTGATGCTAGTGGAATTGGATTAGGAGGTGTGTTATTACAAGATGGCAAACCTGTTGAATACTTTTCTGAAAAGTTGAGTGGGCCTAGTCTGAACTATTTCTACTTATGATAAAGAATTATATGCTCTTGTTCGGACTTTAGAAACATGGCAACATTATTTATGGCCCAAAGAATTTGTTATACATTCTGATCATGAATCTTTGAAACACATTAAAAGTCAAGCAAAACTGAACCGTAGACATGCTAAATGGGTTGAATTCATTGAGACTTTCCCTTATGTTATTAAACACAAGAAGGGTAAAGAAAATGTTATTGCTAATGCACTGTCTCGTCGTTATACTATGCTTTCACAACTTGACTTTAAAATATTTGGTTTGGAGACCATCAAAGATCAATATGTGCATGATGCTGAATTTAAAGATGTATTGCAGAATTGTAAAGAAGGTAGAACATGGAACAAGTTTGTCGTTAATGATGGATTTGTGTTTCGTTCTAACAAGCTATGCATTCCAGCTAGCTCCGTTCGTCTTTTGTTGTTGCAGGAGGCGCATGGGGGAGGACTAATGGGATACTTTGGCGTGAAGAAGACGGAGGATATACTTGTTACACATTTCTTTTGGCCAAAGATGATACGGGATGTTGAGCGTTTTGTTGCTCGCAGCACAACATGTCAAAAAGCTAAGTCACGACTCAATCCTCATGGTTTATATATGTAACGCCCCAAGACCGGAGCTTCAGATGCCTTCCAGGGTTTCCGGGTTTCGTCGTGTTTTGTTTGGTTCGTTGCATCATGTGCATTGCATCATGTCATCATGCCATCATCTCATAAATCTTTGCAACTCAACTAGATAAATTGCATGGATCTTCGGTCCATTTAAATCGAGGGAATTCACATGGTAATTCTCTTTATAACATATCCTCCCAATATTAGGGAGCTAAATAAAAATATTCCATTCGCTTGGATTCACCGCAAACACACTTGCAAAATATCCCAATGCCTTTGTTATCTTAATTCTCGGTCTCCAACATGGCCATAAATTTCTTTCATCATATTTCGGAGCTCTCCCAAAAACCCGAACATTTTTTGCCTCACCGAACCTAGTCCCAATTCAAAACCATTTGAATTATATTCAAATGAATTTGAATTTAATTCCTGCAATCTTGCCACTTCTATTTATCTGTAGTCATGTTATTTTTTATGAGTCTAGGAAAATTATCCTCTTGCTCAAACTCTTTTTCCCGAACCCCCTTATTTTTCCTCTCTCTCTATTTTCTTTTCAATTAAAGAAGAAAAAGAGGAGAGGGAGAGCCCAATCCAGCAAGCCCAGCTGACCCCTCCTCTCTACCGGGCCGGCCCCAAGCCCACCTACTGGACCTGACCCTAGCAGCCACTAGGCCTGACCGAGACCACCATCTCCTTTGATCCCTCGCGCACCTCTCCCTCTCGTACCCCTTCCACCCAGCGCCGCCAGGGAGAGCACGCCTGATCTCATCTCCCTCGATCCCACTCCTCTCCCTCTCATCCTCCCGAGCCCGATCCCCATCTCTCGCTCTCTCCCTCTCCCATCGATCTCTCCCACACCGCCGCCAAAGAGCCACACTCAACCCCCACCTCTCGCCCGCTGTCCTACTTCCTCTCGATCCCCCTCCTTTCCTCGCGCCTCCTCCATCCGCAGCCACCCTGCAGCAGAGAACCACATCGCCCGTCTCCTGTGCCTCCCCGTGCAGATGAACTCCGCCTTCCCTGCGCCTGTGCTTCGCTGACCGAAGGCGTCGTCCTCGAACTTCGCCAGCACCGCTCCTTTCGCCTGCGTGCTCCCTCCTGCTCCTTCGACCTCGCCTTGCCCTACGACCGCGCCGCCCGGCAAGCCCATGCTCCGACACCGCGTTGCTGCACCCTTGTTGCTCGCGGGCGCCCTGGATGTCCACGGCCTCGCCTTCCTGTGTCTCCACTTCTTCCTCCGCCCGAGCCTCCCTTGAGCTCCTCTGCCTCCGCGCCCACCTGTCATCGACGTTCCCGATGGCCTCGCCAGGAGCTTCCCCGAGCTACAGCAGGAACCACACCGACACTTGTTCTCCCTAGATCCACCTCGGCCTCACTGGACAGATGCACCACCAGCCTCCTGTCTTGTTTCTTTTGGACCAGCAAGTACATCGACAAGTACCACAAGTTCCTGATGGATGCGCCAAGTCCCCAGCGAGACCCATTTTCGTCAAGTTCGACTACACTGCTAAGACCCCGGAGTTGGACCGCAAGCGCCAAGTACCCCACCGGGAAGACCACACGGATGCCCGAACGATTCGCAAAGACCGACGAGAACGACTTTGTGGACCGACGAGTACCACGGCGACTGTTGTATGCCAAGTACCTCTCCGAAAAACGAACATGTACCACTATGTCCGGAGGTATCGAATCCGTCAAGTCCAACCACGAGTGGGTACAACTATCGGTGACCCCGAACGACTACGAAATGTGAACCTCTACCATCGACCCTAGAGCATGCGAGATCGACTACTTCCACTACCGTCGTCGCGAGAATGCCTACTTCCCTCTACGAACGAGAACCGTCCCCTTTGCACGCTACAAAGGTATAACCACCGAGATCGGCGTCCGAGAACGAATGCTTGTGTTGTATGAGATGCACCCTTTGTCTGCATCGTGTCCGTTTTGCCACTCGTTTCCGTGCCCCTAACTCGTGGGAACCCGGTTACCGGGATCACCCCACCATCTTTTGCATGCTCCCGTCACATTTTCTTTTACACTGACGTCTCAATGAGTTGTCGGAACCGGAACGTTGCCGTGGCACCATTTCGTTATCGTCGCCGTGGCACCCCTTTCGTTTCCGCCATGATGACAAATGCTTCATAATGCTCTTGTCACCTTTAAATAAAAATTGCATAAACTTGTTCATGTCATCCGCATCATGATAACAACTTCAAGAATGTTGAAATTGTTGTTTGCATTTAAATTGCTAATGCATATGGGGATTACTGGGTTTGTTGTTTATTATATCCGGCCCCATTTAAATTGTTTAGGTGGTTTAGTCTTGTTATGTTTCACCTCTTGCCATGTTAACCAACATTTAATATTGTTGAGTACCTAAACGCGAGAGAAGTAAATAATTGATGTGGTGCTCCGTCAATATGCAACTCGTTGCATATTGAGCTCCACTTAACTTGTAGTTTTGTTTGTGCCCTTTGCCATGCCATACATATTTAAACCGGACATGCATCATAATTGTTTGCGCATCATGCCATGTTATGTGATGGTTGTTTACTATGTTGTTTGCCTCTTTCCGGGTTGCTTATCGCATTAGCTTCGGTTTCGTTCCGGAGTTGTGAGGGTCCGTTCGACTACGTCCGTTTGTCTTCTTCATGGAATTGTTCTTCTTGATTGCGAGATTTCAGGCAAGATGACCATACCCTCGAAATCACTTCTATTTTTGCTTGCTTAGTTGCTCTCTCTTTTGCTATGCCTATGCTGCGATACCTAGCACTTGCTTATCATGCCTCCCATATTGTTAAGCCAAGCCTCTAACCCACCTTATCCTAGCAATCCGTTGTTTGGCTATGTTACCGCTTTGCTCAGCCCCTCTTATAGCATTGTTAGTTGCAGGTGAAGATTGGAGCTTGTTCCATGTTGTAACATGGATATCTTGTTGGGATATCACAATATCTCTTATTTAATTAATGCATCTATATACTTGTTAAAGGGTGGAAGGCTCGGCCTTATGCCTGGTGTTTTATTCCACTCTTGCCGCCCTAGTTTCCGTCATATCGGTGTTATGTTCCCGGATTTTGCGTTCCTTACGTGGTTGGGTATAATGGGAACCCCTTGACAGTTCGCCTTGAATAAAACTCCTCCAGCAAGGCCCAACATTGGTTTTACCATTTGCCACCTAGCCTTCTTTTCCCTTGAGTCGGCCGGCTCAAGCTTCATCTTATTTTAACCCCCCCGGGCCAGTGCTTCTCTAAGTGTTGGTCCAACTGAGCGATGTCCGAGGCTACCAGGGGCAACTCTGGGCTGCCTTACCCGACGTCTTGCTCATCCGGTGTGCCCTGAGAACGAGATATGTGCAGCTCCTATCGGGATTTGTCGGCACATCTGGGTGGCTTTGTTGGTCTTGTTTTACCATTGTCGAAATGTCTTGTAACCAGGATTCCGAGTCTGATCGGGTCTTCCCGCTAGAAGGAATATCCTTCGTTGACCGTGAGAGCTTGTGATGGGCTAAGTTGGGACTCCCCTGCAGGGATTTGAACTTTCGAAAGCCGTTCCCGCGGTTATGGGCAGATGGGAATTTGTTAATGTCCGGTTGTAGAAAACCTAAAGTTGACCTTAATTTAAAATGCATCAACCGCGTGTGTAACCGTGATGGTCTCTTCTCGGCAGAGTCCGGGAAGTGAACACGGTGTTGGAGTTATGCTTGACGTAGGTTGTTCTAGGATCACTTCTTGATCATAGTTTCTTGACCGTGCTTTGCCTTCTCTTCTCGCTCTCATTTGCGTATGTTTTAGCCACCATATATGCTAGTCGCTTGCTGCAGCTCCACCTCATACCTTTTACCCTTCCCATAAGCTTAAATAGTCTTGATCACGAGGGTGTGAGATTGCTGAGTCCCCGTGACTCACAGATACTTCCAAAACAAGCTTGCTGGTGCCGTTGAACCGTGCAGATGACGCAATCAAGCTCAGGAGGAGCTCGATGAAGATCTTGTCCTTTGTGTTGTTTTTGTTCTAGTTGATCAATAGTGGAGCCCAGTTGGGGTCGATCGGGGATCGGTGTAGCATTTGGGGTAGTCTTCTTTTATTTTGGCTCCGTAGTCGGGCCTTGATTGTATTTGGATGATGTAATTCTTTATTCATGTAATTGTGTGAAGTGGCGAGTGTAAGCCAACTATGTATCTCTGTCCCTTATATATTACATGGGTTGTGTGAAGATTACCTCACTTGCGACATTGCTTTCAATGTGGTTATGCCTCTAAGTCGTGCTTCGACACGTGGGAGATATAGCCGCATCGAGGGCGTTACAAGTTGGTATCAAAGCCTTCCCCGACCTTAGGAGCCCCCCTCCTTGATTGAATTAGCAGACGAGTTGAGTCTAGAAAAATGTTTTGAGTCATTAGGAATTATATATCGGAGAGTTTAGGAATTCTTTTTACTCCCCAGTCCCTTCATCGCTCTGGTGAGGCTTCCTGACGTAGAGTTTTGTCTATCCTCTTCTCAAATTTCACTAAAAAAATTTAGGATCACACGGGTATTTTGGAATCGTTCCGATGGTTTTTGTGACGAGAACATTGTTCATGGTGCCTCCTGACATTTAGGGGTTGTGGCAGTGTCCCTGGGAGTTGAGCTCCGAGGTGTTGTCGTCACAATTTTATCGTTGCAGTTCTGGAATACCTGAGTTTAGTTTCGCCGACATCGAAAATCTCTTTTATGTAGTTGTTGGTGAGATAACCTCGACGCCACCCAGTACTGGGGCGGGAGTTTGGGAGTATTGCCATAACTCGTATAACGGATGCTTTTCGAAGGTTGAGGTAGATGATTTCCGAAGGTTTCTTGGTTATGTGTTGAAGGATGGATACAGCTGGATGTAGGATTTGCTAGTTTGGGTGAGATATTATGCTTCCCCTGTATTCCCAACACCTGATTGCATAACCAGAAAATTTTGGGAGTTTATAAGTGGGAATTCAAGTAGCTCTTAGGATATCTTTCCGACAGATGTATGATATGAAATTGGGGTTCGATGTCTAGTGGTCCGCCTATCCACGGTTGATTTTATAGTGGTCTCGTTGTGTCTTAAAGAGTCCTTGGCTATGCCGACTCGGGGACGCTTCGTATGTCATGTGCACTGCCTTGTACATGATGGTGTTGTACGATCAAGCCTGCGTAGGCCCCACCACAAAAACTTTGGACGAAATCTCTATCATATGTTTGTTCCGGCTTATTCTGCGAGCCAATCCTTTGTTTTGTTTTGAGTTGTGGTATTCGAGTTGCTTCGAAGTCAAATGTTGATTCCATACCTTTTCTAAGCGTTGTTCTCATATTTCTATGTGAATACTTATCCTTCTCGATCATCGAGTTTGTCTTTTCAATTTCTTTTCAGCCGGTGTGCTCCTCTTCAAATGGATCCAATCTTGTCAACATTCACAAGATCAATTATCAGTTCTTCTCAACGGTGTTTGTTTCATCCGTCCCCAAGTTGCCTTTGTTTTCCCGCCCACCCACCCTTTTTCCTCAAGGACTCAGATGTCTTAATCAAGTATCCTTTTATTCTTGTGAAGTCTCTCCATTCCTTTTCCGTCAATGTTCTTATCCGGTGATTCTCATGAAGATTCTAACGGAGCTTCAAGTTCATCATTTTTTGTTCTTTTTCTTCTCCAGTGGATCCAATTCAATCTTTGTTGGTCATATCCTTTTCGTCATTTCAATGCTTTCTCATGCCGGCGCAATTCTTAATCGTTCACCTCTCGCTATTCTGTTATTCCAGAGTGCTCACAATATCTCGAAGATTCATGTTTCCACTATGCCTTCATTCAAACTCTTCCGAGGATGTTATCTCATTCTAGCCATTTAATTTAACCGGTGCATTCTCTCTTTTAAATTGTTCTATGGTGTATATTTTGAGTGGGCCCTAACCCACAGGTCTTTCCCAGGATCTTACCTGACTCTTCTAATTTTCCCGGAGCTTCCCAAATTCTTTTCACCATTGGTTCAACTTTTCCATTCTTCATTCCGGAGTGCCTCAACAATTCTCAGTGGGGGCTTCTCGTTATCTTTCTCTGTATTTGAAGACCGAAGAAGAGTTTCTCTTTAATCCTGCTCCATTCTCTTCAAGATTCATGGCTCTAGCTTCGTGCCATTCTCTCATAATTGTATTCGATTGAGAGATATTCTTTTCAACCATCCGGAGCATTTCATGAGTTGTTTCCATTTCTTTCCTCCGAAGGGCCATCTTTTCAAATTTATTCATTCCAGCTTTCCGCTCTCATACTCTAAATCATACCGGTGCTTAAATCAAGGATGCTCTAATCAGCTCGTAATCTCTTCATTCTCATGGATCTAAATTCTCTCAAGCATCTTCGTTTAATGGCTAACTCTTCCCGGTGTTTCTTCATGTTTTAATCGTTTTTCTTTCAATTCTACCGGTGGCTCTTCCAAGATTCTTCTTCCTCCGGTATAATCTCAATTGACTTTTTCTTTCCAACCCTACCGGTGGTTCGTTGAAGACCTTTCTCAAGTTTACGATATATCTATCTTAAATCCTTTCTACGAGAATAAGTCGTATGTGATCCATTGCTTGTCATCAATTTAATTGGTGAAGGTTAAGCATAATGTAATTCTTATTCTTGTTCCATCGGGTAAATTCAATTCCTTATTCCGGAGGTTCATCAAAATTCTTGATTTCTTTTGTTCATCTTTCTTTTCCGGAGCTCCAAGCTATTTCAATTATATGACCACGGAGATTCATCTCGTCGCAAGGCTTCGCTTGTTTTTTCAACTTCTCTTTCCGTTCTGATCATCCTTTTATTACCGGAGTTCTTCATGGAGGTCTACATGATGGTTCATCAAGGATTTAATTCCTTCTCGAAGGGTTCATCAACATTCTTTTCAGAGGAGCTCAAGCATTCTTCATCTTACTTTCCAAAGTGTGATTTTTTCTTTCTTTCTTATATTTTGAGGTGGTGTTATGTCACTCTGGACAATTTCCCTTCGTGTTTCATGTTTCACATGTTTTCAAGAGGTATTTAAATCCATCATTTTCTCTTCGCTCAAGTCATCTTTCCAACCAATCAACCTCTTCTTTGGAGTTATCTTGGGGTATATTTCACCTAAAGCCTTCCCTGAGGATTCTTGCTATCCATGGTGCTTATAATGACCCAAGTTCTTCAATTATCCCCCCGGTGAATAAGTTTCTCGTCTCCTTGTTGATATCAATCCAATCTTTGATTTTGTTAGTGGTAGGTTGTCACCTCATAATTTGAGATGTACTACACAAGACCATATCAAGCTTATCCTTTCGTTGTTGGTTTTTCCAACAACTCCGCTTGACTCGTCTCCTAAGGATGCCTTCTCAAGCTTTTTGTGGCATAAGATGACATTTTCTTCTTCATTCTTTTATTTCAATTGTTTATCTTCTATTCTTTCTTCTGGAGGCCTTGTGATGTTGCTCTTTTCAGTCATCATCTCGAATTATGAAGATCGTGATCTTTTCATGCTTAACCTTTTAACCGGAGTGTTGTGCCCTCTGCTCAAGTTCTCTCATCTTATCAAGTTTCATATCTCTTTTCAACTGGAGTGTTGTCCGAATTTGTTCTTCCTTGTTACTCTTCCCTACCGGAGTGTTTGCAACTTTCTTCATCTTCGTTGTATTCTTTCATTCAAATTTGCTCAGCCTTGCAAGGTTCTTTGGTTTCACTCATTTGTCAAAGAAGCAACTTAGTTTTACCTCTTCTATTTCTCTTCCATTTTCCCTCCGGTGCCATTCTAGATCTCGGGACGAGATCCTCTCGTAGTGGTGGAGTGTTGTAACGCCCCAAGACCGGAGCTTCAGATGCCTTCTAGGGTTTTCGGGTTTCGTCGTGTTTTGTTTGGTTCGTTGCATAATGTGCATTGCATCATGTCATCATGCCATCATCTCATAAATCTTTGCAACTCAACTAAATAAATTGCATGGATCTTCGGTCCATTTAAATCGAGGGAATTCACATGGTAATTCTCTTTATAACATATCCTCCCAATATTAGGGAGCTAAATAAAAATATTCCATTGTTTGGATTCACCGCAAACACACTTGCAAAATATCCCAGTGCCTTTGTTATCTTAATTCTCTGTCTCCAACATGGCCATAAATTTCTTTCATCATATTTCTGAGCTCTCCCAAAAACCCGAACATTTTTGGCCTCACCGAACCTAGTCCCAATTCAAAACCATTTGAATTATATTCAAATGAATTTGAATTCAATTCCTGCAATCTTGCCACTTCTATTTTTCTGTGGTCATGTTATTTTTTATGAGTCTAGGAAAATTGTCCTCCTGCTTATATTCAAATGAATTTGAATTCAATTCCTGCAATCTTGCCACTTCTATTTTTCTGTGGTCATGTTATTTTTTATGAGTCTAGGAAAATTGTCCTCCTGCTCAAACTCTTTTTCCCTAACCCCCTTATTTTTCCTCTCTCTCTATTTTCTTTTCAATTAAAGAAGTCAGAGAGGAGAGGGAGAGCCCAATCCAGCAAGCCCAGCTGACCCCTCCTCTCTACTGGGCCGGCCCCAAGCCCACCTACCGGACCTAACCCTAGCAGCCACTAGGCCCGACCGAGACCACCATCTCCTTCGATCCCTCATGCACCTCTCCCTCTCGTACCCCTTCCACCCAGCGCCGCCAGGGAGAGCACGCCCGGTCTCATCTCCCTCGATCCCACTCCTCTCCCTCTCATCCTCCCGAGCCCGATCCCCATCTCTCGCTCTCTCCCTCTCCCATCGATCTCTCCCACACCGCCGCCATAGAGCCACGCTCCACCCCCACCTCTCGCTCGCTGTCCTACTTCCTCTCGATCCATCTCCTTTCCCCGCGCCTACTCCATCCGCAGCCACCCTGCAGCAGAGCACCACGGCACCCGTCTCCCGCACCTCCCTGTGCTGACGAACTCCGCCTTCCCTGCGCCTGTGCTTCGCTGACCGAAGGCGTCGTCCTCAAACTTCACCAGCACCGCTCCTTTCGCCTGTGTGCTCCCTCCTGCTCCTTTCACCTCGCCTTGCCCTGTGACCGCGCCGCCCGGCGAGCCCATGCTCCGGCACCGCGCTGCTGCACCCTTGTTGCTCGCGGGCGCCCTAGATGTCTGCGGCCTCGCCTTCCTGTGTCTCCACTTCTTCCTCCGCCCGAGCCTCCCTTGAGCTCCTCTGCCTCCGCGCCCACCTGTCGTCGATGTTCCCCATGGCCTCGCCAGGAGCTTCCCCGAGCTACAGCAGGAACCACACCGACACTTGTTCTCCCCAGATCCACCTCGGCCTCACCGGACAGATGCACCACCAGCCTCCTGTCTTGTTTCTTTTGGACCAGCAAGTACATCACCAAGTACCACAAGTTCCTGATGGATGCACCAAGTCCCCAACGAGACCCATTTTCGTCAAGTTCGACTACACGGCTAAGACCTCGGAGTTGGACCGCAAGCGCGAAGTACCCCACCGGCAAGACCACACGGATGCCCGAACGATTCGCAAAGACCGATGAGAATGACTTCGTGGACCGACGAGTACCAAGGCGACCATTGTATGCCAAGTACCTCTCCGAAAAACAAACATGTACCACTACGTCCAAAGGTATCGGATCCGTCAAGTCCAACCACGAGTGGGTACAACTATCGGCGACCCCGAACGACTACGAAATGTGAACCTCTACCGTCGACCCTAGAGCATGCGAGATCAACTACTTCCACTACCGTCGTTGCGAGAATGCCTACTTCCCTCTACGAACGAGAACCGTCCCCTTTGCACGCTACAAAGGTATAACCACCGAGATCGGCGTCCGAGAACGAATGCTTGTGTTGTATGAGAAGCACCCTTTGTCTCCACCGTGTCCATTTTTCCACTCGTTTTCGTGCCCCTAACTCGTGGGAACCCGGTTACCGGGATCACCCCACCATCTTTTGCACGCTCCCGTCACATTTTCTTTTGCACTGACGTCTCAATGAGTTGTCGGAACCGGAATGTTGTCGTGGCACCGTTTCGTTATCGTCGCCGTGTCACCCCTTTCGTTTCCGCCATGATGACAAATGCTTCATAATGCTCTTGTCAACTTTTAATAAAAATTGCATAAACTTGTTCATGTCATCCGCATCATGATAACAACTTCAAGAATGTTTAAATTGTTGTTTGCATTTAAATTGCTAATGCATATGGGGATTACCGGGTTTGTTATTTATTATATCCGGCCCCATTTAAATTGTTTAGGTGGTTTAGTCTTGTTATGTTTCACCTCTTTCCATGTTAACCAACATTTAATATTGTTGAGTACCTAAACGCGAGAGAACTAAATAATTGATGTGGTGTTCCGTCAATATCCAACTCGTTGCATATTGAGCTCCACTTAACTTGTAGTTTTCTTTGTGCCCTTTGCCATGCCATACATATTTAAACCGGACATGCATCATAATTGTTTGCGCATCATGCCATGTTATGTGATGGTTGTTTACTATGTTGTTTGCCTCTTTCCGGGTTGCTTATCGCATTAGCTTCGGTTTCGTTCCGGAGTTGTGAGGGTCCGTTCGACTACGTCCGTTTGTCTTCTTCATGGAATCATTCTTCCTCATTGCGGGATTTCAGGCAAGATGACCATACCCTCGAAATCACTTCTATCTTTGCTTGCTTAGTTGCTCGCTCTTTTGGTATGCCTATGCTGCGATACCTACCACTTGCTTATCATGCCTCCCATATTGTTAAGCCAAGCCTCTAACCCACCTTATCCTAGCAATCCTTTGTTTGGCTATGTTACCGCTTTGCTCAGCCCCTCTTATAGCGTTGTTAGTTGCAGGTGAAGATTGGAGCTTGTTCAATGTTGAAACATGGATATCTTGTTGGGATATCACAATATCTCTTATTTAATTAATGCATCTATATACTTGGTAAAGGGTGGAAGGCTCGGCCTTATGCCTGGTGTTTTATTCCACTCTTGCCGCCCTAGTTTCCATCATATCGGTGTTATGTTTGACGTAGGTTGTTCTAGGATCCCTTCTTTTCCCTTGAGTCGGCCGGCTCAAGCTTCATCTTATTTTAACCCCCCCGGGCCAGTGCTTCTCTAAGTGTTGGTCCAACTGAGCGATGTCCGAGGCTACCAGGGGCAACTCTGGGCTGCCTTACCCGACGTCTTGCTCATCCGGTGTGCCCTGAGAACGAGATATGTGCAGCTCCTATCGGGATTTGTCGGCACATCTGGGTGGCTTTGCTGGTCTTGTTTTACCATTGTCGAAATGTCTTGTAACCAGGATTCCGAGTCTGATCGGGTCTTCCCGCTAGAAGGAATATCCTTCGTTGACCGTGAGAGCTTGTGATGGGCTAAGTTGGGACTCCCCTGCAGGGATTTGAACTTTCGAAAGCCGTTCCCGCGGTTATGGGCAGATGGGAATTTGTTAATGTCCGGTTGTAGAAAACCTAAAGTTGACCTTAATTTAAAATGCATCAACCGCGTGTGTAACCGTGATGGTCTCTTCTCGGCAGAGTCCGGGAAGTGAACACGGTGTTGGAGTTATGCTTGACGTAGGTTGTTCTAGGATCACTTCTTGATCATAGTTTCTTGACCGTGCTTTGCCTTCTCTTCTCGCTCTCATTTGCGTATGTTTTAGCCACCATATATGCTAGTCGCTTGCTGCAGCTCCACCTCATACCTTTTACCCTTCCCATAAGCTTAAATAGTCTTGATCGCGAGGGTGTGAGATTGCTGAGTCCCTGTGACTCACAGATACTTCCAAAACCAGCTTGCAGGTGCCGTTGAACTGTGCAGATGACGCAATCAAGCTCAGGAGGAGCTCGATGAAGATCTTGTCCTTTGTGTTGTTTTTGTTCTAGTTGATCAGTAGTGGAGCCCAGTTGGGGTCAATCAGGGATCTGTGTAGCATTTGGGGTAGTCTTCTTTTATTTTGGCTCTGTAGTCGGGCCTTGATTGTATTTGGATGATGTAATGCTTTATTCATGTAATTGTGTGAAGTGGCGAGTGTAAGCCAACTATGTATCTTTGTCCCTTATATATTACATGGGTTGTGTGAAGATTACCTCACTTGCGACATTGCTTTCAATGCGATTATGCCTCTAAGTCATGCTTCGACACGTGGGAGATATAGCCGCATTGAGGTTGTTACAATATATGCCTTTGCCTGTACCTAGTGTTCCTTGGGAGGATATATCTATGGACTTTGTTTTAGGTTTACCTCGAACAAAGAAGGGGAGGGATAGCATATTTGTTGTCGTGGACAGATTCTCGAAAATGGCACACTTTATACCATGTCATAAAAGCGATGATGTTGTTAATGTTGCTGATTTGTTCTTTCATGAAATTATTCTCTTGCATGGTGTGACAAATACTATTTTTTCGGATCGTGATACTAAATTTCTTAGCCACTTTTGGAGATGTTTATGGGCTAAGTTGGGGACTAAACTGCTTTTTAGTACTACTTGTCACCCCCAAACTGATGGACAAACTGAAGTAGTCAATAGAACATTGTCTACTCTACTTAGGGCTGTTTTGAAGAATAATAAGAAAATGTGGGAAGAATGCTTGCCTCATATTGAATTTGCTTATAATCGTTCATTGCATTCTACTACTAAGATGTGCCCTTTTGAAATTGTGTATGGTTTCCTACCTCGTGCACCTATTGATTTGTTGCCTCTTCCATCTTCGGAGAGGGTTAATTTTGATGCTAAAGAACATTCTGAATTGATTTTAAAAATGCATGAGTTAACTAAGGAAAACATTGAGCGTATGAACACTAAATATAAACTTGCTGGAGATAAGGGTAGAAAACATGTTGTCTTTGCACCTGGAGATCTTGTTTGGTTACATTTGCGTAAAGATAGATTTCCTAATTTGCGCAAATCAAAGCTAATGCCACGTGCTGATGGTCCTTTTAAGATGTTAGAGAAAATAAATGATAATGCATATAAACTTGAGCTACCTGTAGATTTTGGGGTTAGTCCCACTTTTAACATTGCTCATTTGAAGCCTTATTTGGGTGAGGAAGATGAGCTTCCGTCGAGGACGACTTCATTTCAAGAAGGGGGGGATGATGAGGACATCAATACATTTGTTACACCCACAGCCCCTATGGTTACACATACTGGACCAATTACTAGAGCTCGCGCACGCCAATTAAATTACCAGGTACTTTCATTTCTTGGTAATGATTCTAATGTTCATGAGAATATGATGCTGCCTAAATTGAATACATTTGTTTTACTTACAAATGAAGGGCCTAGCTTGGAGAAGGATGAACATTGGAGCAAGAACACGCATGGAGTTGATGGCATGTGCAAGGGGATCAAGAACGGAGTTACAAGTGATGATTTCAGGACTTTGAAGCCACCATAAGGAGTGCATGAAGCCTTGGAGGAAATATACAAGATGCCACTTCATAATATTCGTCCATCGGCTATTCTAGGTGCTGCGTCACCTTATTATTGGGCCAGGCCCATGTAATTTCGAAATACTTAAGTATAGGCTATTTTTAGAGTCCGTATGTGTGGGGAAACAAGAGTTAGGGTTGGTTTCGGACCCCACCCTCAAGGGCCACGAAATTCCCCCCTCTTCCTCCATATATACAGCCCTTAGGGCGTCGTTTAGACTTTGGGTTTTGTTTAGATTAAAAGTTCGCCATAGCTGCAACTTCGCGTAATTCGTTTGTGTTCAACGACCAGACCAAGGCGTCACAGAACCCCACCTTCATTAATAAAGCTTTCCTCTTATATTCGCAATATCCAGATTGCAATCTTAGTTTCTTGCTTGTTCTTCGTTTTCTCGCAGGAAACAGGCCCTCGTGGTCAGGTTGATCGTGCTCCGGCGTTGTCAATAACCTTCAGAAGTTGGTTTAGCAATTGCTAAGGTGCGACGTCTCGCACGTTCGTAGTTGGATCGTCAAGGCCGACTCCCACAGAAAATGATAGCCACATACGCGATGTACCATCCTTTTTCGGCACTAAAATGATAGGAACAGAACAAGGACTAAGGGATTCGCGTATATAACCTTTGTCGAGCAGTTCTTGTACTTGACGCATAATCTCCTTCGTCTCCTCTGGATTGGTACGGTATGGTGCACGGTTGGGTAATGATGCACCGGGAATTAAGTCAATTTGATGCTCAATCCCTCGAATAGGTGGTAATCTCGGTGGCACGTCTTGTGGAAAGACGTCTGCGAACTCCTGCAAAATGTTAGTGACAGCAGGAGGCAAAGAGGAAGGCATGTCCTCGAATGAAAATAATGCCTCTTTGCACACAAAAGCATAGCAAACATATTTGCTAAAATCTAGATCATCAATATCAGATTTGGTGGCAAGTAAACATGCACTTTTTAATTTAATTTCAGAAGGAACATTAGATTGTTTATTATTATTAGGCTGCATTTGTTGCTCAAATTCTTTTGCCACAATCTGATTTTCACTCTTATTTTTCTCCTGTTTTGCTTTACTAGCTCTATTAATATCATCTTTCAAAATGGAATCAGGAGTCATAGGAAGCAAAGTAATATTTTTATCATTATGAACAAGAGTATACTGATTGTTTCTACCATGGTGTACAGAATTTTTATCAAATTGCCATGGTCTACCAAGTAATAAGGAACATGCTTGCATAGGTACCACATCACAATCAACATAATCAGCATATGTAGAGATACTAAAATGCACACAAACAGTACGTGTTACCTTAACCTTGCCACTGTTGATGAACAATTGGATGTAGTAAGGATGTGGATGTGGTCTTGTGGTGAGAGATAGCTTCTCCACCATCTCCATGCTAGCCAAGTTATTGCAGCCCCCTCCATCTATGATGACGCGAATAGAACGTTCCTTCACAACTCCCTTTGTATGGAACAAATTATGCCTCTGATTTTGCTCAGCTTGTGTAACCTGCACACTCAAAACACGTTAAGCAACTAAACATTCATACCTGTCAGCATCTTTAGCAGCCATGTATTGCGTCTCATGATCAGAATCATCTCCACCGTGTTCTTCACGTGTAATAAGAGCCAAAGTCTCCTCATCATAGTCACTAGCAGACTCATACCCACCATCTCAGTAGCAATCATCACACGCTGAGATTGGCATTCTCTCACAAAATGTCCTCTTCCCTTACAACGACGACAAATAATATCACTTGTGTGCCCTGTTGATGCCATGGAAGAAGAAGAGCTCTTCGCAGGTCCGGCATGTGTGCTCTTGGCAGATAGTGGTGGTTGTGCCTGCTTTCTTGTATCATGGCTTGAGGTGGCACCTGATGGAGGTGCTGGTGGAGTGGAAGTAGAGGATGCACGTGGTGTCCATGATGAAGATCGACCTGCAGAAAAGTTAGTTCGCGCCAATGCCTGTCGATCCTGAACTTCACGTTCAGCTTTACAAGCAAGATGGAATAAACGAGTGATATTATTATACTCCTTATACTCTAGGATGGTCTGAATCTCTCTATTTAATCCACCCATAAAACGTGCAAGCATAGCTTCATTCTCCTCAATAATACCACATCTAATCATGCCAGTTTGTAATTCCTGATAATATTCTTCTACAAAAAAATTTCCTTGTCTTAAACGCTGCAATTTTTGAAGTAATTCACGTTGATAATATGGTGGAACCCAACGAGTACGCATAGCAGTTTACGAAGCAGCCCAAGTAGTTGGAATAGGATATAATCTAGAATGCTCAGACCACCAAACACATGCAAAACTAGTGAATGCACAAACAGTAGCAGGAACACGTCTCTCCTCGGGATATTGTAAACATGTAAATCATTGTTCAGTTTATAACTCCCAAGTAAGATACACATCAGGAACATATCTACCCTCAAATGGTGGAATATTCAATTTTAGTTTAGGGAGATGGTCATGATCTCGTACCTGACGGTGAGCCCTACCATTGCCATTATTTGCATGTGGATGACCTGGTGGTTGCTGTGCTGGTGGTAGCATGTAGTTTTGATTTTGATCAACCTTATCCTCGTAATCTCCGGCAAAATCATCCTCCTCCGCATCAGCAGCAGGAGCCACAGAAGTATCAACAGCAGCACCAACAGTTTGGCCAGGTGCAAGAGGGAGACGACTCGCTCGGCGGAGGGCTGTTTCACGATGTGTAGGTAGTCGTCGTTGTTGTTGTTGTAGAGGTGCATTAGGTGCAGCCGGTGGTGGTGGTGGAAGACGCGCGAGCAATTCATTAAACCTGTTATCGAGCTTTGTTTCGAACGTCTTCTCCATGCCATCTATCTTCTCCATGGCCTCTTCAAATATGTTTAGCACATCTTGCACCTGTCCACTCATCATTTGCTGAAATTTATCATGCAACTCCTTATTCTTCATGTTCTCCCAGTCAGTCTCGTCGGCTTGTGATCTTGCCATGGTTAGCAACAATAGAAACACACAAGAATATGATCGTACAGAATACTAACAAGAGGTGGTGGTGGTGTCACAAATCCGTCAAGCCAATCTCAAATTCTTACCAGTTCTTACCCAGCAGCAGGCGGTGATCGGCAACCGTCATAGTCAAAACTCTCAAAGTTTGGATAGAGCGATTACCAGGGAGAGTCAAACGCACGACGTAGATGTATGTGGAGCTGGGAAGGCTTATAATATGGTAGCAAAAAGGGTCATCAATAATCAATTCAGAGATGCAAAGTTGAATAAACGCTCAATGACGGTACTGTGCTGGTCCTAGGCTAGACCGTGCTAGAGACGCGAGCCTAGAACACTAACAAAATCACGGCGCTGCACGTAAACAATGGAGGAGCACACTCTGATTTTTTTTCATTTTTTTCACTTTTTATTTGCACTTTTTTTCCTCTTTTTTTTGCTCCGCAACAATTTTTTTCGAAAAAGTCTACAAATGGTCTAAAAACTGCCTAGCCAGAATTTTCCAGACTTAGTTTTTTTTTGAGTTTGGAACTATTTTTCTTCTGCGGGTAGCACAGAACCTCAGGAGTCCTACTCTCTCATGACTCGAAGTATGGCGTGATCTGGAACTCGAAAACAAAGCAACAAATACTGGACTCAGACTAGGACTGGTGGCGGAGATGAATCTGGTGGAACTCGGACTGTGGTGGTATATCTGGACTCAGATTGGTGGTGGTATATGGCGATGGTATATCTAGACTCGGGTTGGTGGTGGTATATGGCGATGGTATATGTGTACTCGGATTGGTGGTTGTATATGGCAGCGGCGATGTATATGGTGGGGTGGTGGTATATGGTAATGATGATGACGATGGTGCGGCGGCAGCGTGACAACCTGTGAACAGAACTCGAAACTCTAAAGGACTAGACGCTAAGACCAACAACTTGACACGACGATGCAACCGCGAATTCAACAAAGCAAATACAGAAAGATTATGCAAAGGCTCAGATTGGTTCGGATAGGATGAACTAACAATAATTTTTGTTTGGCTTTTTCATGGACTGTAGGTATGAAGAACAGACTCGATCTAATCTATGAAAAACTGTAAAATCTCACGGAGCAACCTGAAAATCTGATACCACTTGATAGAGGCAAAGGTGTCCCAATGTTTCGATGAGATGGTGGCTATCGTTTTCTGTGGGAGTCGACCTTGACGATCCGACTACGAACGTGCGAGACGTCGCGCCTTAGCAATCGCTAAACCAACTTTCGAGGGTTATTGACCACGCCGGAGCCCGATCAACATGACCACGAGGGTCTGTTTCCTGCAAGCAAACGAAGAACAAGCAAGAAACTGAGATTGCAATCTGGATATTGCGAATATAAGATGAAATCTTTATTGATCAAGGTGGGGTTCTGTGACGCCTTGGTCTGGTCGTTGAACACAAATGAAGTACGCGAAGTTGCTGCTATGGCGAACTTTTAATCTAAACAAAACCCAAAGCCTAAACGATGCCTTAAGGGCTGTATATATGGAGGAGAGAGGGGGAATTTCGTGGCCGTTGGTGGAGGGTTCCGAAACCAACCCTAACTCTTGTTTCCCCACACATACGGACTCTAAAAACAGCCTATACTTATGTACTTCGAAAATACATGGGCCTGGCCCAATAATAAGGTGACGCAGCACCTAAAATAGCCTCTAGACGAAATTTATGAAGTGGCATCTTGTATATTTCGTCCCATGCTTCATGCACTCGTTATGGTGGCTTCAGAGTCCTGGAATCATCACTTGTAACTTCGTTCTTGTTCCCCTTGCGCATGCCATCATCTCCAGGCTTGAACTTGCTCCAAGGTTCATCTTTCTTGTCCAAGCTAGGCCCCTCATTTGTAAGCAAAACAAATGTATCCAATTTAGGCAGCATCATATTCTCATGAACATTAGAATCGTTACCAAGAAACGAAAGTACCTGATAATTCAATTGGTGTGCGCGAGCTCTAGTAATCGGTCCAGTGTGTATAGCAGCAAGGGCTGTGGGTGTAACAATGGTATTGATGTCCTCATCATCCCGCATCCATATACATAGGTTTCAACACCATTTGAATCCATCAAATTTTTGGAACTTTGGCATCTTTGCCTAGGGCTTCCACCACATCATCCGCTACACCACCATAGCCTTCCGCAACCTAACCAATTTTGTTCCCCATCGCATTAGTGGTTGCTTGAGGAGTGATTTGAGTCTCCTAAGGTGTCTAGGCTACTTAGGGACGGTCACTTCTTCATCAACCACCACCACCACTTCCGCATAGGCTTGACCACTATACACTCCGACCACCCAACTTAACCCAATTTTCCTTGTGTTGTGAGTTTTGTCTCCTAAGGTGTTTCGGCTACTTAGGGACCGTGCTTCCAACTCCGACACCATGTATAGTCCACCACCTTACCCTCGACTTCCGCATTGTGTACTCCACAACCCATCATTGCCATTCCGCAAATCCATTGAGCTTCCACAAAATCACCACCACATTCCCGCTACCACCATTTGACATTTGAGATTTTGAGTTCGCGGTTTTTCCATTTCCTAAGGTGTTTCAGCTACTTAAGGACGAGTCTCCATCATCTTGGTATCGTCATCAAGATCACCGCCACTCATCATCACCGCGGACGGTAACCTCCTTATCATCTTGGTATCGTGGTACCCCTCCATTGTATATTCCCTTGCCATTGCATTCATAACCCCTAGCCCATTTTGCGTTACTTGCCTATGGAGACTAGCCTTTGAGTATTGCCAGCAACGTTACTTGTGCACATTAGTGGTCTACACCTTCCATTACATACATACCATACCATACCATATCGGTATCATCTTGGTATAATATCATCCTTTGTGCCACAAGTTTGTTCCCGCATATATACACAATAGCTATCTTGGTTTGTGCATTTCACAAAGTGGCCATACATATAAAAAAAAGAGAATAAGCTTTTAAGCAAAAGAGTGAACAAAGAGCTTGTAAGCAAGTGCCATAGCATCATACCACATTGTCATATAAGATCATCTTGGATCATAACACCGGGAGCCATACATATATAGCATACTTGGGATAGAAGTTCATACATTTTGCATCTTATAGGTTGTGCACAGTGTCGTATCCGCCTATTGAGCAATCGTGCTAGTGTCTCTATTGAGTTGTGCAACACGAGCGTTTTCCATGGATTCCAAATTTTGTGCTCATCCTTGGTTGCACGACCCCATTTATCTATCTGTGTGTGTGTTTTCGTGAGCCACCCATATTGCTATTGGTCTACTTGTTACACTTGCGAATTTGTGAATCTCTTTCAACATTATTGACTCTTGATAACATTTTACATCAAAATTTTGTGCCACTATCCTCACCGAGCTCCACCATAAGCCTTATTTGTGTAGGTGTGAGAAACCGACAAGAATTGGTACCAATTGTGCTATTTCCTAGTCCACATTGGAGTGATCATTGATCCACTTTCAACTTCGGTCAAGATACATATTGGACTCATACTCTGAGTCAAGCTACAAGACCGCTCATGAGACCTTATCTTTGGTCTTTGAGGAGAATGATGATGTGCCATCTTCGGTCTTCATCTACGGCTACGACCACGACATGATTGAGCATGGAGACATTTGCACCAACATCCCTCCGACAACGACATGTGACAAGATGCCCCAATTTCCATGTGAGGAGAGCCACCACCACATGAGTGACTCCACCACACGTGACATTGAGAGCATTTCCTATGAGAGGATGAGTGTGACCACCACTAGCCCCACACTTGAGAGAATGCCACACATCCTATGTGAGGTTGAGAGCCATTTGAGTGACTCCACCAACCATATGAGTGAGAGCATCCGAGAGGGAGTGAGTGATCCACAACACTTAGTGAGTGAGGTTGTTGACACGACATGTGAGGCCACTTTGATTTCTAACAACTTAACCTCTACTCCTAGTGTGTTTTCTTATTTGGTGCTAGGTCTCCTACATGACGACCCGCCTATCCTCGACGAGCCCATACATCCAATGGAGATGATGATGGCCATGGTGGACGATGTACACCCCCCACATGGTTTCATCACGATGAAGATGACCACGACTTGGTCCTCGACACCTCACCTACAACACATGGGCGATGCTCCAAAGGTAACATAGGTGATGGTGCTTCTCTTGTCCCACTAATGGACTATTTTTCGAATGATTGCTTGCATGATGTTGACACACCTATACCCATGCTTCATGCTAGTGCCACTTCTTCATGTCATGACTTACCTATTTCTGATAAATATGATGATGAGCATGTTGATTTGCCTAGTTGTGATGCTATGCTCCATAGGATATCATGTGAAAATTCTTTTGGTCACATCATGTATGACAATCCATTAACCTTGTCATATGCTATGAGTGAGATATCCCATATTGCATCATTTCAATCTCAACACAGTGACTATGCATGCCCCATTCACATAAATCCCATTTGCACTTACGACATAGATGGCGAGATGATGGTCATTGGCTCTTGTTTTTCATGTGATGATATTGCTATGCTTCCTTTACATGATTCGCACAATTCATCTACTATGCCATGCCATGAAAATTATTGTGTATCGCATGATTACATCCCTTGTGTGCACCATATGCATTCCATGAATAACAATGCTATACATATTTCTTGTGATGCATTACACAATTTGAGTCTCCATTATGCTATACATAACAACAACCCTATCATGATGGATGACATGTTTTTATATCACGCATCTCATTTATTTGAGCTTTGGATATTTTGTGGTAACCAACACAAGCATGTGCGTATCATGATGGATGATGTGTACATCTACCACGCACACACAATTTTCCCTTTGTCTTTGTTTTGTGTAGGTACTCACGTATACTCGTCAACCTCTCAATCCCAAGAGTTGACGAAACAAGCTCTAGAGAGCATAGATGACTTGGGATCCCGTGAACTACCCTTCCCACCACTCTCTTCACGCAACGACCACGCGCATATCTCTCACTTGGATCTCACTCGGCTATGGGCTATATACCACTTCTCGCTTCTTGCTCATTTTACCATGTTCACTTTGCATGCTATGCTTGCTTCTATGCCTTTGCCATGCAATTGTGACCCTTGCTTGCATCTACCCATGATTCACCATTATGCTACTCCTATGTGTATTTGCATGCTTGGTGGAGATCCTTGTTGCTATTGCCAAGTTTATCATGTGCCTCATGCTATTGATGCTATTTTGCTCATATCCTCCTTTCATGCTTGTGCTATGTCATGTGAATTATTCATGCACACTATTTGCACCCATGACATGCTTTCCATGATTCCTTCTAGTATGTTGCATCCTCGCACTACTAGCTTGCTTGACTTGATCACCATGATTGCTTTCTTTGTTGCATCACCCATCATCAACTCTTGCTCGCTTTCTTGGGTTGATGACATATATGCTCATGCCTCTCACATGATACTTCTTGTTCATTGTCGCTTGCCTCCAATTGTTGCATATGTGCTTATTGATCTTGGAGACTTGGACACCTTACTTGTGATGCATGCTTGTTTGATTGAGCCTATTGTATTTGGTTGTTCTTGCATCATATGCCTCCATACTATGAAATGCTCCCTTGTCCTTTCTTATGATGCGCATGATGCATACACTTGTTGGATATCTCACCATTCGAATGATATGTGTTGCATTTGCACTAACAACATATGTTTTTCCGAGTGTTTGTCATGTTCTTTCATTTTGAAGGATTCACAAGGTGGCACCATCATGAAACACCTTGGTCATGTGAAGGCGTACATTATGCACAACACAAACATTTTTGACATCCTCATAAAGGTGAACTCATTCCCTTTGAGCCATCCTCAAATATGCATATTGGATGGGTCACTCTTTCATTGTTGTTTCCTTCTTGTTCTCTACATGGTACGACTCGCAAACGGAGGAGCGACATTGAAGATTGGCTCTATGGACCTTCACATTGAGGAGCACTCAGACTTATTGAAACCACCTTCTAACCTCCACTCACGCCACGACATCGAGCATTGGTACACCAACACCTCCATATTTCTTGATTGTGCTCATACATGTCATGCTCATTGGACATCTCACACACATGACAAATTTGGATCTTATGCATGGATTGACTCATATTATGATTGCCTTGTTGCATCTTGTTTTCCCATGTCATCCATGATATATGAGCTTGTGCATTTCCTTAGAAAATTTGTGTCGGAGTAATGGGCCACGGGTAGGCCAACCCGAGGCCCATAACCTTTCAAGACATCAGGGCAGGCTGCGCCCCTCAAGACCACAGGGCGAAGAGCCGCCTCCTGGGGAGTCTATGACAAGACGGCCGACTGCCCACTCACGGCCGAGACCCAGTGGCGACTTCCAGAGAAGCCGACTTTGGGGAGTCGGCCGGCGACTCCAACAAACCGTGACCTCATCGAGGGGGACGGGGCAGGGGCGTAGCTACAATGAAGCCCCCTCCCCACCCCTTACCAAGGGCAGGCATGGCTACAGCGCGTCGTACTAGGGAAGATCTCCCTGCGGTGTGGCACTGTTGCCTAGCTGGCCCTGACGTCAGCATCATTGTACCTGGTCCTGCGCCCACGACGGCTTGTATGTACGGCCTGGAGGCAGCGGGGCCCACCAGTCAGCGAGACCTCGGGAGACAGCGGGAGACCCGCCAGTCGGACCCGTCGGGAGTCGGCCCGGGGGAGTCGGCCGAGCTCTCCCCCGGGGCCCACGCGCCATTAACGAAGAAGAGATGGGGAGTGGCCATAGTGATCGCCCGCCAGGCGGCGGGGCTGTTGCCACGACCCCATGACCGAGCTTGCGTCATCAGGAGCACGACTATAGTAATCAGCAACCGGCAAGACCCGCCCACGGCGGACGCGGCCTGTCGGCTCCGTACCAGACCAGTCGGCAGGCCCCAACAGTCGGCGGAGAAGCCGGAGGTCGGAGGCACTGACGGCTGGGGCCGCGCCCAGTCGAATTACCATTGTACCCCTGGGGGGTAGGCCTATATAAACCCCCCAGGGCACCCATGCAAAGGGTTGGATCCCAGTAGTTCTATACCACACCAGATAGAGGGAGAGAGCTAGCCTTGCCCTTTCCAACCACCAGACCCAGCTCAAGGAGCAACCGTGTAAACACTTGACCATAGTGAACATGCGGAGACCCCGCAGAGCAGCAGTAGGGGTGTTATCTCCCCGGAGAGCCCCGAAGCTGGGTAAGATTCATCGGCGTGCATGTCTTTGCCTCATCCCGTTTCCAGGCACCGGCGACGTTCTACTCGCCCCCACCATGATAAGCCATCCATTGGCATATGTCGCACCCAACCCTCGACATTTGGCGCCCACATTGGGGCTTGGTGCACTGCCGTCCGGAGATCTGTTCTGGACGGGAACCCTTTTCCTCCCTGGCGAGCGCAGCCGGCCAGTCACGCTACACGAAGTTTGCGTCGATGCGCTGCGCAGCGTCGAGATCGCCTGCGCTACCAGATCCTTGGCCGAACTTGTCGGCGAGGTCTGCCTCTCTGACGAACCTGCGTCCGACACAGGCGCGGGCAGCCCCGAAAACCTCCTCGCGGGCCTACTCGATCAACTCCACGTTTCCAGGGAGCCTGCCGTGGATTTGGAGTCCGTAGGCTCCACCGACCCGATGCTTGTCGACTCCGGCATCGCGTCGGTCGACGCATTCCCCACCAACATGGTGGTCTACGACGAACCTCTCCCCCATGCGGAGAGCGACGGAAGAACCGTCACTGAGGTATTGGTCATCAGTCATGACGAGTCCCCTAGCAGGGGGGGCGCCCGACTCACTCGACGCGGCGTTGCAAGACCTAGCTATGCCCATTCCGGAAGATGCTGACGCAGAGACGTTAGAAGCGCGCTGCCTTCAGCTTGTTGAAGGCGCGAAGAAGCTGGCCAGCATGAGACGCTTGTCAGAAGCTTACCAGCGGGAGATGGATCACGCTGTTGGTGGCTCGCAGGCCCCGACAGGGCCCAACCGCCTTGGCACGGTTCAGCAGAGCGTCATAGCCATCGCCAGCCTATTTGGGGCTAGCCTCCCCGTGTATGCCACGCCAGCGGAGAACATCCGAGCCGCCCAGGAAGCGGCGGATGAACTGGACAATTTCGTGGGCGAAGAGCGCCGCCTCATGATGGAGCGAGTCCAGCGGCTCCTCAACACGGCCGGCTGCCACATGGAGGCGCCGCAGCAGCCAAACGACGACCCGCGCCGAGATCAAGGCATGACGTCTCGAACGCCGACCGGCGGTGCCCGATGAAGAAAGGAAAAGGAGCCGGCTGTCAGCCACAGTCGGACTCGGATTACCATAGAGCGCGACCGAGATGGCCGCCCAAGAGCAGTGGAACGACGGGACGACTGTCCGCCTCCTCCTCCCCGCATGGAGAGGCAAGTCTCCCCGCCGCCTATTGACCATCCGACTCTCGGTGACCGCCTTGGCCGCCGAGAGGGAGTTGGAGAGAATGACGCCCGCCACCGGATCGACTGGCTTCACCGGTCCCTGGCGCTGGAAGAAGAAGATAAGCTGGGTCCGCCTTGTTTCGGGCCCCGCATTCGGGACGAGCCCTTTCCCAGAGGGTTCACGCTCCCGAGAGACACGCCCAAGTATACCGGCTCTGTGAAGCCAGAAGACTGGCTAGTCGACTACTCCACGGCTGTCAGCATAGCAAACAGCAACAAGCGTGTCGCCGTAAAGTACGTTCCGCTCATTGGCCAGGGCATAGCCCGGACATGGCTGAACAACCTAAAGCCCCGCAGCATCAATAGCTGGGTCGACTTCACTGAAGCATTCGTCCGCAACTTCACCAACACGTACAAGCGTCCTCCCAAGCCTCGTCAGCTCTCCTTGTGCGTGCAAGGTCCTGACGAGTCGACTTGCAACTACCTCACACGTTGGGCTGAGCTCCGGAACTCCTGCGAGGGCGTGCACGAGGTGCAGGCCATCGAGTGCTTCATAGCCGGGTGCCGAGAAGGCACTCTCCTCAAGCACAAGCTCCTCTGCGATGAGCCAGAAACCCTTGAGGAGCTGCTGATCATAGCGGACAAGTACGCTACGACCGACTCCTCCATGAAGATGGAAATTCAAATCAGCACGACTGGCAAAGTAGCACGACTGACAACAGCAGGGCGACAACAAGCGCAAGGCCCCACAGCCGGCTTCCAGCATCCGGCAGGTCGCGACCGTTGAAGCCCAGCAGCCAGAAGAGCAGCCTCCGCCCAAGCAATAGAAAGGCGGCAAGCCGAACTGGTTGCCGGCCTTCTCCTACAAGCAGACCTTGGATGGACCTTGCAAGTTCCACAGCGGCGCGAAGCCGTCGAATCACGCCACCCGGAAGTGCCGCTCGCTCACCAGGATCGCCAAGGGAGACGCCCTCCTGCCACCCCCACCTGCTGGGCAGCCGCCTCTGCCTCCGCCCCAGCAGCTTGCAGTCAGGCCAGTCGGTGCAGTACAAGACGAATACCCTGAAGAGCATGGAGCCTACGTGGTGTTCACCAGTGTGGCTGATGATCGACGCAGCAGGCGGCTGCAGCGACAAGAGGTGAACGCAGTAGCCTCAGAGACGCCAGAGTTCATGCACTGGTCTGAGAGGCCCATCAGCTAGAGCAGGGATGACCACCCAGAAGTGATGCCGAGTCCGGGCTCCTACACCATGGTCCTGGACGCCACCTTTGCCACGGACAAATGGGCCGCGCGTTTCTCGCGAGTTCCGATAGATGGGGGCAGAAGCATCAACATCCTGTACAAGGACACCATGGAGAAGTTAGGAATCAAGCAGAGACAACTTTAGAACAGCCGGACTGTGTTCCACGGCATTGTTCCTGGTCTTTCCTGCTCACCAATCGGCAAGATCCTAATGGACGTCCTCTTTGGGGACAAAGATCACTTCCAAAGAGAGTCTGTTTGGTTTGAGGTAGTGGACCTTGAGAGCCCATACCATGCGCTACTTAGCCAGCCCGCCTTGGCCAAGTTCATGGTGGTCCCCCACTACACCTACCTCAAGATGAAGATGCCCAGTTCCAGGGGAATTCTGACTGTGGCCGGCGACTGCCGGAAGTCGTCCGCTTGCGCGGCCGAGTCCCTAGTGATTGCAGCCGAGAAGCAACTCCTTGAGCGAGTTGTGGCGATGGCCGGCAAGCAGCTGGAGATATCGCCCGACCCAAAGGAGTCGGAAGCCGAAGGTTCGTTCAAGCCGGCCAATGAGACAAAGAAGATACCCTTGGATCCGGAGCACCCAAAGAGGTACGCCATCGTAGGTGCAAACCTCGACAGCAAATAGGAAGGCGAGCTCATCGATTTCCTCCGTGAGAATCGGGACATCTTCGCATGGTCTCCCAAGGACATGCCAGGTGTACCGACGGATTTCGCCGAGCACAAGTTACACGTCCGATCTGATGCAAAGCCGGTCAGGCAGCCCCTGCGCCGCTTATCAGAAGAGAAGAGAAGAGTTGTCGGCAAAGAGATAGCCCGACTCCTAGCAGCCGACTTCATTATGGAAGTTTTCTTCCCGGAGTGGCTGGCAAATCCGGTCCTGGTGCTAAAGAAGAACAAGCAATGGCGAATGTGTATTGACTACACGAGCCTCAACAAGGCCTGCCCCAAAGACCCGTTTGCTCTGCCGATAATTGATCAGGTGATAGACTCCACAGCCGGATCCGAGCTGTTGAGTTTCTTGGATGCGTACTCAGGATATCACCAGATCAAGCTGAACCCGGCTGACAGATTGAAGACCGCCTTCATCATGCCATTTGGAGCATTCTGCTACCTCACCATGACGTTCGGCTTGAGGAATGCCGGCGCCACCTTTCAGCGTTGCATGCAGAAGTGCCTCCTCAAGCAGCTCGGCAGGAACGCCCACGTTTACGTGGATGACATGGTAGTGAAGACGGAAAAGCGAGGAACATTGCTGGAAGACCTCAAGGAGACCTTTGAGAACCTGCGCCGGTTCCAGATCAAGCTCAACCCCGAGAAGTGTGTCTTCGGAGTACCAGCCGGCCAGCTGCTAGGTTTCCTGGTCTCTGAACGCGGCATAGAATGCAACCCAGTAAAAATCAAGGCCATCGAGAGAATGGAGGTGCCTAGCCGACTGCTGGATGTGCAGAAGTTCACCGGCTGCTTGGCGTCCATCAGCCGATTCATCAGTCGGCTGGGCGAGAAAGCTCTCCCCTTATACCAACTCATGAAGAAGACCACTTTTTTCGAGTGGAACCATAAGGTGGACGAAGCTTTCCACCAGTTGAAGAAGATGCTGCTACTCCACCCATCCTGGCGGCTCCGACTCCCAAGGAACCTATGCTCCTGTACATCGCTGCCACCAGCCGAGTAGTCAGCACAGTCAATGTAGTAGAGCGCAAGGAGGAAGGCAAGGCGCTACCTGTCCAGAGACCAGTATATTACCTGAGCGAGGTACTGTCGACCTCCAAGCAGAACTACCCCCACTACCAGAAGTTGTGCTATGGCGTGCACTTTGCTGCCAAGAAATTGAAGCCTTACTTTCAAGAGCATCCAATCACGGTGGTCTGCACGACGCCACTCGCCGAGATCATCGGTAGCCAAGATGCCTTTGGTCGAGTGGCCAAGTGGGCCATAGAGCTGGCTCCTTACACCATCTGCTACTAGCCCCGCACCACCATCAAATCACAAGCACTGGCCGACTTCCTCGTCGACTGGGTCGAGACCCAGTACCTGCCTCCAGCGCCTGACTCCACCCATTGGCGGATGCACTTCGACGGCTCCAAGATGCGCACCGACTTGGGAGCCGGCGTCGTCCTCACCTCTCCCAAAGGTGACAAGCTCAAATATGCACTGCAAATCCATTTTGCCACCTACAACAACGTGGCCGAGTACGAGGCGCTCATTCACGGGCTCCGGCTTGCCAAAGAACTTGGCATCCGCATGGTCCAGCAGTCATCTGGCGACTGGGACGCGAAAGATGCAAACATGGCGAGCTACCGTTTCCTCGTGCAGCAACTCAGCGGGTATTTTGAAGGGTGCGAGTTCCTCCATGTGCCAAGAAACGACAACGACCAAGCAGACGCCTTGGCACGAATCGGCTCTACACGCCAGGCAATACCATCTGGCGTCGCCCTTCAACGCCTCCTCAAGCCGTCTGTCAAGCCTTCACCAGAATTGGACTCCATTTTTGTGCCGGCTCCTCCCGAAGACGGCGGATCCGACTCCAGAGCTCCGGCAGTCGGAACGGGGACTTTGGCGGGCGACTCCAAAGCTGCCACAGTCGAGCCCGGCCCGGGGACTGCGGTGACAGACTCGACGATTCCAGAACTCGGCCCAAGAACCGCGCCAGTCGGCCTGGGGACTTCATCAGCCCAGCAAGCGGCTGTTGACTCCAGCCCACTGCCTCCTAGCCCAGCCGCCCTCATACAAGTCGCAGTTCTGGTAGTCGAAGAAATAGCAGCACCCTCATGGGCCCAGCCCATCCTCAAATTCCTGGTGAACCAAGAGCTACCAACTGATGAGACCTTAGCTCGACAAGTACAACGCCTGGTGGTAGCCTATACAATAATCAACAGAGAGCTGGTTAGGCGCAGCGTCACTGGTGTCTACCAGCACTGCGTAGAGCCAGAGCAAGGCCAGGCGATCCTCAAAGACATCCATCAAGGCGAATGTGGCCACCATGCGGCTTCAAGAGCACTCGTCGCCAAAGCTTTTTGGCACGGTTTCTTTTGGCCGACTACCTTGGAAGAGGCCAAGGAGTTGGTCCAAAAATGCAAAGGGTGCCAGAAGGTCAGCTCCAAGCCGCACCAGCCGGCTTCCGCGCTCAAGACCATCCCCATTGCTTGGCCTTTCGCAGTTTGGGGTCTAGACATGGTGGGACCATTCAAAACAGCACGAGGTGGTCTAACTCACCTACTTGTCGCAGTGGACAAGTTCACCAAGTGGGTGGAAGTGAAGCCAATTAAGAAACTGAACGGTCCGACTGCCGTGACCTTCATCACCAATATCACAATTCGGTATGGCATACCACACAGCATCATCACCGACAACGGCACAAATTTTGCCAAAGGTGCCTTGGCCCGTTTCTGCGCAACACAAGGCATCCGACTGGACCTAGCATCCGTCGCCCACCCGCAGTCAAACGGCCAAGTGGAGCGAGCAAATGGCCTCATCGTGTCTGACATCAAGCCTCGGTTGATCGAGCCTCTGGAGCGCTCGGCTGGCTGCTGGCTCGACGAGCTGCCAGCCGTCCTCTGGAGTCTGCGCACGACTCCAAACAATTCAACCAGCTTCACGCCCTTCTTCCTCGTCTACGGTGCCGAAGCCGTCATCCCAACGGACATAGAGTTCGACTCCCCACGAGTCACCATGTACACCAAGGAGGAAGCAGAAGAAGCACGACAAGACGACATCGATTTACTGGAAGAGGGCCGGCTGTTGGCACTCAGCCGGTCCAGCATCTACCAGCAGAGCCTGCGTCGATACCACAACAGGAAGGTCAGGCCAAGATCTTTCCAAGAAGGCGACCTTGTGCTCCGACTGATCCAGCGAACAGCCGGCCAGCACAAGCTGTTGCCGCCTTGGGAAGGCCCTTTCATCATCAGCAAAGTACTAGGTAACGATTCCTACTACCCGATCGATGCTCAGAAGCCCCGAGCGCGCAAGAGGGATGACTCCGGCAAGGAGACAGAGCGGCCATGGAATGCAAATCTTCTCCGAAGATTTTACAGTTGATGCAGTATGTACCACGCTACCTTTGTATTAAAGTACCAAGACTTCAGGCCCCCCGAGATAAGCTCGAGGACTGCCCTCTTTTGTCTGTATGATAAAATTATGCCTACAAGTATGTTACTCTTTGTCATGCTGCTTGGCACCGGGCTCGACAAGTCATCCCGGGGACTTGCCACCTTGCACTATGAAATGCTTCCTGCAGCCGGACAAGTAGTGTGTAACACCTAAGCCGTCTTCTGTCAGAAGCCATAGCTCGCAGGGCGACTGTACGGTGGGCAGAGGTAAGGTAGAATGGGTGCTCGCACGACAAATGGCTAAGGACTCAAAGCATAAAACATAGCTCAAGACGGCTTCCAGCCTTTCTCGCAAACCGACTCCCGGACAGTCGGATTGTCGTTTTCTATCCAACTTGATCAAACAATCTTGAAATCGGCTAATTACTTGCTTTCCCAAAGTATCCTAGCACTTGACCCAGCAACAGTCCGCAGAAGCGGTTGTCCGATTGGCAAGACAGAGAACTAAGAGAAAGAGGCAAAGGAAAACAGCCAAAAGACCAATGAGCAAGAAAAGATATATATATATATATAACATAGGCCCTTAGCCGAATTATCGAGTAGAGGTTCAAAATACACCCCGCGGGTGGAATTGTGTGAATTAACAAGTTCTTCAAAAGACTACTGAAGCAGATAAAACAAAAGACACAGCGGCGGCTTAGGAGGCGGCAGACGGATTCGGGGGGCCGGAGGAGGCGCCAGCGTCAGGCGTCGGGGCGGTCGGCCGGCTAGTCTCGGCTTGATTTCCTCCGGCAGCAGTCGGGTCGGTCGGACGCGGCTCATTGCTGGAGGCGCGGTCGGGCTGAGGCTAGCCGTCTGCTCCATCTTATGGTGCCTCCGCCTCGCCCTCATCCTCCTCCTCGTCCTCCTCCTCGATGCTGGAGCCAATCACCTCCGCCGAGTCTTCGTCGTAGTCTGGGTTCATCCCAAACCACTCCGGCGGTACCCCTTGCCATCTTCAAACCGCTCGAGGACGAAGATGCTCGTGTCGGTGTACTCGTCGATCGCCACAACACGCTTGACAAGGGCGTCTTCCACAGCCGCCAGCTCCACCTGGGCCTCTGACCGAAGCGTGGCCTACCGGTCTAGATCCAGCCCTGGGTACCACGCCTTGACGAACTCCAAGGCCCAGCGCGCTCCAGCCCGGGCCGAAGAGCCCTTCCAGGCCTCGAGGCGACCAGCTGTGACCTCCAACCAGTTGGCCGTCAGGCTGGGGGTGCGCGGAGCCTGCATATCCGGCCAAAGGGCGGAAATCGCCTGGGCACCGATGCGCTGAAGCCGGCGCAGCATCCGGTGAAATGGCCGGAGGCGAGCCTCGATGCTCAAGATGTGCTCATCAAGAGTTTGGGGGGCATCAGCGGCGATCTCCGCGCCCTCCGCCCTCCGACTTTCACGATCGGCCTCGATGGCTTGGATAGCGGCCTGCGACTGCCCAGGGAAGAAGTCTGCAAAAGACATGAAGAAACGAAAAAGCAAGTCAAAAACCAGGAGTCTTCACGATCCAAGTTGGCAGCTCCAAGAAAGAAAATAAAGAGACTCACCATCAACGATGTCTTCAATCTCGTGGAAGCCGGAGGACAGCAGCGCCTCCTTGTCAGACCAGGAGGAGCGCTCGCTCGCGAACTCAGCCAAGAGGGCGGTTTCCGTCTCCTCCGCCTCCCTCTGCGACTTCGCAAGCAGCTCCTTCTGCTCCGCCAACTGAGTGGCCAGCAGATCGCGCTCTGTGGCGAGCCTGCTGCACTCCTCCCCTTTGGCGAGCAGGGAGGAGTTGGCTTCGCTCAACTGCTGTTGAAGTGCAGCATTGGCTCCTGAAGGAAAGGAAGAAAGACAACAGTCGTCAATAAAGCTGGTCGCCGGGGAGATCCGGCCCGACTGCTCAGCAGTCGGCCCAAATCTCGGGGACTACAGCCCGCGGGTGCGCTAGCGCGCCCCCGCAGAGAAGGAAAAAGAGGGAAGGACTTACTCCGGCTCTCCGCCAAGTCGGTGGTCCGCTTGTCCAGCTCTTCAACATTACAGTTGAAGGCAGTGACGTGGAGGTTGTGGTAATCCTGCAACAAGCATTTCAGACAAAATTAGTACCCAGAAGTTCATCAATTGGAGTTCCAGGCCGCCTGCTCAGCAGCCGGCCCGAAACTCGGGGACTGCACCTAGTGGGTGCGCTGGCGCGCCCCCACAGAGAGGAACAAGAAAAACAAAGGCCCAAAGAAAACATACCCGGACGGCTGCCCACGATGCTAGGAACGCCTTGGTACAACTCTGGAGGGCGTCGCCCTCAGCGCGGAGCTTCGCCTGGAGATCCAGGAGCGCCCAGTTCAGCGGCCCTGTGCCGCCTCCTCGCACCCACCCAACAGATGCACCGCTCGTCGCTTCGGCGTCTGGAGCTGCCGAGCTGGCGGTGCCGGCTTCCAGGGGGCAGGGTGCCGAAGTCGCCTTCTCTAGATGACGGCGCGCTGGCGAGCCGACCTGGAAGAGCAGCCTCGCCACGGCCTCGTCTTCGGTCGGCGGCACCAGAGGGTCCGCTGGCTGCTCGCCCTGCACGCCTTCAGACGGCGGCGGAGGCGGCGGCGGAACGTTCGTGCCCGGAGTAGAGGGCTCGCCGCCTTCCCTCTCCTCAACGAGGTTCTCCCCGCCAGCTTCTCCAGTCTGCCCCGTGAACTCCGGGGGCGGCGGTGCAGAGTTCAGCGGGGTAACAAGCAAGGCCGACTGGCGGCGTGCGCTTCCTCAGCCTGCTGCTTCGCCACGGCGGCGGCTTTGGCCTCCGCTAGTTTTCTCTTAGCGGAGGCCTCCGCCTTCTCGAGGCGAAGGGCTTCATCTTTGTTGCCCCTCTCCTGTGCATTCCGCTCCGTCGCCTCCCGGAGGTCGGCTGCGGGGTCTATCCGCCGAGTGGTGGCGGGCGTCTCCGCTGACCCCATGACGGAGGCGGCGGCGACCCGCTTAAGAGAGAGGGGAGCCCTGAAGAAAGAGGGGTGAGCGGAGACTCAGACAAAACACGAAGAAAGAATAAACTTTGAAGATAGAATACCTATGCAGAGACCAACGGCGGCTTCTTCACTTCCTTACGAAAGCGGATGGCCTTTGCGGCCGCCTCGTCCTGCCAGGTCACCGCAGCCGAGCCCTTGGGCTTCTTCGGCCGGCTGCCGAACAAAGTCGGCGCAGCCCGGCGCTTCTTCCCGCCACCTGGAGCGCCCGATGCGGCAGAAGATCCCGCGCCCGGCTGGCTGGCTCCTGGTCGATGGCGAGGGGCGACTCCTCCCTCGGCATCGTCTTTGGGCCAGTTGGCGAAGGTAGCCGAGTTCCTGAAGTCGCCTGTCGTCCCTCCTCCTCCCTCAGCGTCGTCTTCCAGAGCCGCCGCCTCCAGATCGGGGTCGTCGACATTTCTCTCCGCCCGGTCGGCGACAAACTCACGGGCCGGCCCCGATGTGTCGGCTGGTGGGTGAAGAAGGGGATTCTAACCAAAGCCGACTGATCAGAACAAAACTCGGCAAGAAGAAAACCATCCAAAGAAACAAAAGAAAGGCGACTCACCACAGGCAGAGGGTTGGCGCGGGAGTATGGCTCCTTGCCGAAACGCCAGTCCCCCGGAAGCCTGCTGTCCGAGAGGTAGTTTATATAAGGGCCACCTCTCCGTGAGGCATGTCCTTGGTGCACATCCGACTCGGGTCATGGCCCCCGCTCATCTGGCATATCAGGTGAGGGCGGCCGTGGAGTGGAAGAACTCGGCGTGAGACGAAGGCGGCCAGCAGGTCCAGACCAGTCAGACCCTCCGACTGCGTCAACACTCGGAGTCGCAGGATGGCGTCGGCTCCCGCAGGCGTCAGCGACCTGGCCTGGTACGACCAGTTGGGCAGTCTGCCAGCCGGCGGGCCGACTTCGAAGGCCGGCAGATTGACCCAATCGCCCCTCGTGGCGACATTCCTGATGTAGAAGTAGGACCGCTGCCACATCTTCACCGACTTCAACAGCGAGATGGAGGGGAAGTGGTTGTCGGCTCCTGTCCTTCGCACGGCGATGAAGGCGCCGCACTGAGCCGGCACGCCTGCAGCCTGGGTGCCGAGCTTGGAGAAGAAGAACTCCCCCCAGAGCTCGAGGGTGGGGAGGACTCCGAGGAAGCCATGAAGGCGGACAGTAGCACCACTCTGTTGGGGGTGAGGTGGTGCGGCTGGAGGCCGTAGAACTCCATGAACGACCGGAAGAAGCTGCTCGCAGGCAGCCCCAGCCTGCGCAGGCAGTGCGAGCGGAAGCTGACCCGCTCGCCCTCCTGCGGGGCGGGGGAAATCTCCCCCTCCAACACGGGACGAACCTGCACGCGGTCCTTGCCGGGAAGCCGACGGTTCCGGCGGAGGAACTCGATGTGGTCTTCATGGACTTCAGAACCGTCCCAGGTGCCGGAGCGCACCGAGGGAGGCGCGGCCGTAGAGGAAGAGCTCATCGTGAGCTGTCGCTGCGGTGATCGCCGGAGCTTGGGCGTGCGGTAGGATGAAGAAGAGAAGAGGAAGTAGGAGACAGAGGAGGAAGAAAGCAAGGGGTAGTGGGAAGGAGGGGCGCGCGTGCCCCCCTCTTCCCCCTACTTATAGCCCCGTGGGCTGCGAAGCCGAGGGGGCGGACGTGGGGATTTACTCTGCCCGCAACCCCACGCCCCCCACGATCCATGTAAAGTTACTGCGCGTACTAACTCCACGGGAATCCCAACCGTCCACCGGGCCGCAGCGGATCCGCTTGGGCGCCAAGGCACGGTAGTGGTGGGCCCCGCCTATGGGCCTGTCCCGTTGCGCGCGTGGACTGGCAGGATGGCCTGGCCACGTGCCCTCGCGTGACAGGCCGAGAACGGGCGGCGGCCTGGAAGCTTAGCTAGCACGCCACCTGAAATCCCGCCGAGACGTTCGAACTACTGAGGAAGTCGGAATTGAGTGAGTCCGAGTTGGGCGAGTCCGAGTCCTTCTAGTCGGCTCGGTAGAAGTCAATCAAGACCGTGTGTTGAGCACCCGGAAGGAGAAATTGCTGAGGCTTCTCGGTCGATCGTCCGCGGCGCCTCACCAGCTTCGGGGACTACTGTCGGAGTAATGGGCCACGGGTAGGCCAACCCGAGGCGCATAACCTTTCAAGACATCGGGGCAGGCTGAGCCCCTCAAGACCACAGGGCGAAGAGCCGCCTACTGGGGAGTCTACGACAAGACGACCGACTGCCCGCTCATGGCCGAGTCCCAGGGGCGACTTCCAGAGAAGCCGGCTTTGGGGAGTTGGCTGGCGACTCCAACAAACCGTGACCTTATCAAGGGGGACGGGGCAGGGGCGTAGCTACAATGAAGCCCCCTCCCCGCCCCTTACCAAGGGCAGGCATGGCTACAGCGCGCCGTACTAGGGAAGATCTACCTGCGGCGTGGCACTGTTACCCAGCCGGCCCTAACATCAGCATCATTGTACCTAGTCCTACGCCCATGATGGCTTGTCTGTACGGCCTGGAGGCAGTGGGGCCCACCAGTCAGCGAGACCTCGGGAGACGGCAGAAGAACCGCCAGTCGGACCCGTCAGGAGTCGGCCCGGGGGAGTCGGCCGAGCCCTCCCCTGGGGCCCACACACCATTAACCAAGAAGAGATGGGGAGTGGCCATAGTGATCGCCCGCCAGGCGGCGGGGCTGTTTCCACGACCCCATGACCGAGCTTGCGTCATCAGGAGCACGGCTACAGTAATCAGCAGCCGGCAAGACCCGCCCACGATGGACGCGGCCTGTCGGCTCCGTACCAGACCAGTCGGCAGGGCCCACCAGTCGGCGGCCCCAGCAGTCGACGGAGAAGCCGGAGGTCGGAGGCACTGACGGATGGGGCCGCGCCCAGTCGAATTACCATTGTACCCCTGGGGGGTAGGCCAATATAAACCCCCCAGGGCACCCATGCAATGGGTTGGATACCAGTAGTTCTATACCACACCAGATAGAGGGAGAGAGCTAGCCTTGCCCTTTCCCACCACCAGACCCAGCTCAAGGAGCAACCGTGTAAACACTTGACCATAGTGATCATGCGGAGACCCCGCAGAGCAGCAGTAGGGGTGTTATCTCCCCGGAGAGCCCCGAAGCTGGGTAAGATTCACCGGCGTGCATGTCTTCGCCTCATCCTGTTTCCAGGCACCGGCGACGTTCTACTCGCCCCCACCATGATAAGCCATCCGTTAGCATATGTCGCAACCAACCCCCGACAATTTGTTATGATATTCCTTGATGGCATATTCATACATCATGATCATATTGCCCATCATCAATTGCATGATCACATACTCATCTTGAGCATCCATCGCCTTATTCATGCTATTGATAAACCGTCCCTCTATGACATCATTTTGCACCGTGGTTGCATTGATCATATTCACAACAGATTTGTGTGCGCAATGAATGCTTTTGCTCCCATGAATGCTTTGCATACCATTCCATCTCTTTTGGATAAGCTTCATGCACCTTGTCATGCTCAATCTTGTTGGACAGACTCATTCTTACATGATGGACACTTTGTGTGCTCTAACCATTGTATTTCCGAGTATCGTTTGTGTTTGCTCTTTTTGCATGTATACCACTCCGGCGACACCTTGGAGCACTTGGATTGCGCTACGTCTTCCACTCCGTCCAACTACAAGTCCGTCCACGACAACCGTTTCCATGGTGATGAGGTTTTCGATCCGAGGTCGGATCTTTCCGAAGGGAGGGGAGATGATGCGGAGCATCCTATGATCATCCCCATGTACACTACGACTTCCCCCCAAGCCCCTAGTGCCCACATGTTGAGACCTCAAGCATACGCCATTGGACACAAGGTGAACTCGCTCCTTTCCGAATCTTCCCTTTCCGCATGTTAGACATGGATGCTACATCAAGTGCGGCCCTTATGCATACTCAGGTCCTTCCGAGGAGATCATGGAGAGCCTAAGGACCAAGGCCAAGTGTGCGTGGGAGCAAGGGAAGGAGAGCCAGCTGCTACAGCCCGAGCAGTACTACCGCCCACACCAAGCGGTACTACCATTGAAGGCCCACAAGCGGTGCAACCGCTCAACCACCGCCCAACAACCGGCCAAGATTCTGTGATCGAGCAGTGCAAGGCCGGTGCGGCACCGGTTTATCCCCGTAACAGCCACCTGACCGGTACAACCGCCCCAAGCACCAATAAAACCGCTGAGCACATCCGAAAGCACCTCCAGGAACCAGTAGCTGAGGACCCAGCGGTACAACCGCTCCCATGACCGGTACTACCGCCCTGCCTGTGCGTAGTGAAAGGGGTTTCACCCCATGTATCCCCCAACTTACCCCTTGGACTATAAATACTTGTCCCTTAGCTCCGTACTAGGGTTAGCATTGGTTTATCTCATTTGAGAGATAGAGCTGCGCTCATCCATATCGGATCTACTCCACGAGAGAGACCGCGGCCTCTACGGAGAAGATCCCTTTGGATTCAAGACCTACTTTTGGAGAAGAACTTCAGGACCTCCTCATAGAGAAGACCTGCTACCTCCTGTATCGTCCGTTGTTGACTTTGGATCTTGTATCTTCCTTTGTGTTCATGGACCTAGCGCATGTGTGATCATTCTTGTTGGTTTGAGTGTTCTCTTGTGTTCCGCTCGTGATTTTCCCCTCGTTTCCCTCCTCATGTTCTTTGTGTTCATCGCGGGATCCGCTCCTTCCATGAAAGATCGGCCCTCTACGGTTCCACCCTACATCAAGTGAGCTTGGGATGGAGAAGCCTTGGCCTTCATGAGTTCTTGTTCCGCCTTGAGAGCACCAATGTAGTTGTCGTTGAGGGACTTGTAGTTCTCGAGGAAGATAGGCTTGGAGATGTCGTTGTTCAATCCCATCATGAAGTGGAACTTCATTGACATGGGGTCGTCCACGCCAGCACGTCGCAAGGCATGCTTCATCTCCTTGAAGTACTCGTCGATTGACTTGGATCCTTGGATGGTGTTCTCCAATTGGCGTAGAAGTTGTTCTGTGTAGGTTGGAGGCACGAACTCTCGTCGCATAGCTTTCTTCGTCTTGGGACAACTCATGGCGTAGCTCTCCGAAGGTGCGTGAAGCCACCATGTGGACGCGTAGTCGTGGAAGTTTCTTGAGGTGCACTTCACTTGA